>NC_058131.1:227275141-227293796 GCF_016433145.1 Gracilinanus agilis | reverse complement strand
CTCCACATATCAATTAGATCTAATTTTTCTAGGACTTCATTCACCTCTCTTACCTCTTTCTTATTTATTTTTCGGTTTGATTTATCTAGATCTGAAAGAGGAATATTTAGATCTCCCACTAGTATGGTTTTACTATCTATTTCCTTCTTGAGCTCTGCCAGTTTCTCCTTTATGAATTTGGGTGCTATGCCACTTGGTGCATACATATTGAGCAGTGTTATTTCCTCATTGTTTATACTGCCTTTAATCAGGATGTAATGACCTTCCCTGTCTTTTTTAATCATATCTATTTTTACTTTGGCTTTGTCAGAAATCATAATAGCCACTCCTGCCTTCTTTTTCTCATTTGACGCCCAAAAGATTTTGCTCAAACCCTGAACCTTAAACTTGTGTATGTCCACCCGCCTCATATGTGTTTCTTGTAGACAACATATGGTGGGATTTTGGTTTCTAATCCACTCTGCTAATTGCTTCCGTTTTATGAGCGAGTTCATCCCATTCACATTCAGAGTTATAATCATCAGTTGTGCATTTGCTGACATTTTAAAATCCTCTCCAATTCCTACCCCCTTTTTCCTTATACTTTTTTCCTTTTAAACCAGTGGTTTGCTATTGAGCCGCTATCCCTTATCCCCTCCCTTGATTAACTTCTCTTTCTACCCCCTCCCTTATTTCCCCCCTCTTTTTGTTTTTAAAGGCCTTACGAATTCCCTCCCCCTTCTCCCCTCCCTTTTTTTGTCCTCCCCACTCCCCTGCTCCCCTTGGTTTATCCCTTCTAACTTTCTCAGAAGGGTTAGATAATAGTTTTATGTCCCAATGGATATTATAGCTACTCTTCCCTCTCTGGGTTGATTACACTGAGAGTAAGGTTTGATTATTACCTCTTAATGCTCTCTTCCTCTCCTTCTTATAATAGTATTTGTCCCCTCTCCCTCCCATGTCCTCTTTTGTGTGTAATAGAATATCCTATTTTCTTATTCACTCAAGTTTCTCTTGGTGTCCCCTGCTATTCACCCCCTCTTTCCCATCCCCCATGCCATCTTAGATTATTTAGTGTTCCACCCTCTCCCTGTGAATTATTCTTCTTATTACTATAATAGTGAATATTATAATAGTGAATAGAGTTCACTACAGAGAATTATACAAAACATTTCTCTACATAGGAATACAGATAATTAGATCTCACTGAGGCCCTTAAAAAGGCAAATTTAAAAATTATAAGTTTTCTTTCTTTCCCCTCTGTATCTTATTTACCTTTTCAGGTTTCTCTCAATTTTTGTGGTTGGATATCAAACTTTCCATTTAGCCCTGGTCTTTTCTGTGCAAATACCTGGAATTCTTCAATTTTGTTGAATGCCCATACTTTACCCTGGAAATATATAGTCAATTTTGATGGGTAGTTGATCCGTGGTTGCAGGCCCAGCTCTCTTGCCTTTCTGAATATCGTATTCCCGGCCTTGCGATCTTTTAGCGTGGAGGTTGCCAGATCCTGTGTGATCCTGATTGGTGCTCCTTGATATTTGAATTGTTTCTTTCTGGCTTCTTGTAAGATTTTTTCTTTTGCTTGGAAACTCTTGAATTTGACAATTATATTTCTGGGTGTTTTCTTTTCTGGATCGAATGTTGCAGGTCTTCTATGAATCCTTTCAATGTCTATATTGCCCTCTTGTTTTAGGACTTCAGGGCAATTTTGCTGGATTATTTCTGTTAGTATGGAGTCCAGGTTTCTATTAATTTCTGGTTTTTCTGGAAGACCAATTATTCTCAAATTGTCTCTTCTAGACCGGTTTTCTTGGTCTGTCACTCTCTCATTGAGATATTTCATGTTTCCTTCTATTTTTTCAGTCTTTTGACTTTGTTTTATTTGTTCTTGTTGTCTTGAAAGATCATTAGCTTCCAATTGCTCAATTCTAGCCTTTAGGGATTGGTTTTCGGCTATAATCTTTCGGTTTTTGGCTATAATCTTCTGGTTTTCAGCTATAATCTTCTGGTATTCCTTTTCAATCTGGTCATTTCTGTTGTTCAATTTGCTTATCAGTTCATTTGGTTTCTGAGCCTCACTTTCCAATTGCAAGATTCTACCTTTTAAACTGTTATTTTCTTGCCAGATCTCTTCCATTTTCCTTAAAATCTCAGTTTTGAACTCTTCCATAGCTTGTGAGGAGTTTTCCTTATTTGAGGAGGGTCCGGATGCTTGTTTGTTCTCCTCCTCTGTTTGCTTGGTTGTCTGGATTTTCTCTGTGTAAAAGTTGTCAAGTGTTAAAGACTTCTTTTTCTTGTTGTTAATCTTTCTCTTCTGAACTTCCTGAGTCTGGGTAGCCATCGTTAGCCCAGCAATTTCTCAGGTTTATCCTTGCGCTCAGGGTCTGTCTGCGGTTTATTGGCTCCTGAGGTCTGAGTTCTGTTTTTTTCCAAGGTCAAGCCCCCTGGTGGACCCCCTTGCTTGATCCTCTGCCGGAGGTTTCTTTACAAGTCTCAGGGCGCTGCTTCCACAGTCGTATGCCCATCTGCACTGGTTCCCCACTCAGGGTTTCAGAGCTTTAGCTCGTGGCTGTGTCTGCCTCCACCCACGCCTCCATTGGCGCCTGCGCTCTTAGCCCGTGCTTAGCACCCTGAGTCCACTCTCGGTGCCCTGCTCCCGCGCTCAAATTTTTGTGTGCGTTCGTTAGCTTTTTGGGGTCCTAAATCTTGCTGCTCTCAGGAACAGGCCCCAGAGCTGCCAATGACTCGATGGGTGCCCCAAACTTGCTCTATTTCTTTTTAGCTGGCTTCGGCGCTATAGGTGTTGTGTGTGGAGGGGGTGGGGGTGGTGTGGTTGCTCAGCCCGTGATTTAGTGAGAGCTGTTTCACCCCTTTATAGCATGGAAATGCTTCGATTCCACGTACCTTCCACGCTGTGCCCTGTTGTGGGGTTCCTCCATTCGTTTGGACTTGTTTTTATGTCCCGTTGAGGAGTTTTGTGTGTTTCGGTCAGGAGAGGTTAAGAGCTGCTTCTTACTCTGCCGCCATCTTAACCCTGGAACCCTACAACATGAGTTTTTATTCTGAAGAGAAGACAGATTGGAACAATCGAACCTTGGAACAACATCTCCACTGCTGTACTTGCTACAGTGAAGATGGTTGAACATCACCCCCTCACATACTTCCTGTTGCAGAATTCTGTTATAACTTGATCCAGTCATCTTTTTAGAATATACCTTTCAAGAGTGGTTTAATTGAAAGAAGGCTGAATTTTGATTAATAAGACTGGTTCAGATACTATTTCTGCTGCTTACATGAGGGACCTTAGACAAATTATTTAATATCCCTGGGCCTCACTTCCTCATCTGTAAAATAAAAAAATTAGATTGGATCAATCATTATTAACTTTTTTTATGACATGGACCCTTCTGATAATCTGTTGAAGCCAATGGATCCCTTACTGGAATAATAATTTTGAATTAAAAATGAAAATATTTGAGATTATAAAGGAAACTAATTATACTCAAATACGGTTATCAAAATATTTTTTAAAAAATAAAACACAAGAAGTTCATAGACCCAGGGTTAAGAATTCCTAGTAGTCCTTTCCAGTTCTAATTTGATCTGCATATAAAATCTATCATTTTCACTTATGTTGTTTTTTTTCTTCTATATTCCCCCTTTGAACGACAGTTGGCACAATCTGTGACTACCCACAAGAACTTGAGGTTGTTCTGGCCCACTTGCAGTATATTCCACAAGCATTCAAACAGCAGGGCTAACTCTCATTGTACCTTTGGGGGCCCTTGAGGCAAACCAGGTCTCATTTTCCTCCTATAACCTCTGCCCAGGAAATCTTTACCCCAAACTGGAAGACTCCCTCCAATTGCTCTGCTACAAAGAAGTCTCTCCTGGAGCATTTTTTTTTGTCCTGTATTCCAGGATAATCAGTATTTCAGTAACAGCATAATAGGATAATTTTTACAAAGACCAGGCACAATCTTAGCTTCCCTTCTGTTTTTATTTGCTTTATTCTCCCTATTATCTCTAACATAGGAGAGAAGCTAGTCAAGTCTAGAAGACTTTTTGACCATAGATGCTGCCTTATCACCTCTGACATTCACTTGCACTGGCTTCTTTTACTGGGCTAAAAAATGAACTTCAGAATGGGCTGAGCTTCATATCCCCTCTTGCCTAAGCCTACTTTGTACGAGCAGTTGCAAAAGAACAGAAAAATATCCACATTCAGGGCAATGGCTCTATAGAATGGAAGGAAGAGAAGGCATCTGGGACTTAAGAGTTATTTATTTATTTTTAATTAGCACATACTTATAATCATGTTAGAAAATCTTTGAAGAGCATCTGCAAATTTAGCAGAAGTCTCACATCCGTTGGAGTTGGTAAATTTTCACATTGAGGTAAAAACCTGGCAAAATAGGAAAAAGTGACATATTAATGAACTCAGATATATATTCTCCTTTTTTTACTCTTATTAGGATATCTATTTTTCCAATTTCCCCTTACTTACAATTCATTTGAATACCAAACCAGATCATAGTCAGGTTGCATTCTGTAATAGAAAGATGCATTGTTTTTGAATAGCCCTTCCAACAGACCTGATTGATAAAGTTGCAGAATACTTAAAAGGGGATAGAATCTTGGTAATGGCAGTTTAATTGTCAGAGAATTTGGACAAAGACTGGTATTGAAAGAAAAGACTAGACGAACTTTTCCCCTAAGGAACTGACAGGATTGGCTTATCTTGGAGAAAGACTGAAGAGATATTTCCTGAGAAAACTGGATTTATTTTTTAAAGTAGTTGGTTGCACTTTTATTTTGCTGGATCAATCTAGCTAATTACATTAGCCACAACCTTCTCATTAACTTTGTCATTGTTGTTTTTGGTATTTTGAATTCAAAAGACTTTGAGAATTGAATTTAACTCTTACACTGTGGAGAATGTATTCTAAAGAAAATTCACGAGAGACTTTGCCATCTGGAAAGAGCTGCAAGATGGTAATGTATTTTCAGAACTAGGAAGTTAGCAATTGTAGTTAATAGAGATGATTCTAGGATATAAGCTTTCTTACATTGTTGATTGATTTAAATATTTCTTCAATAACAGTGATGTTTATTTAGACCTATAAAAATAAGTTTAACAAATAAGTAATAAATAATAAAAAAAATAAAAGTAGGTTAAACAAAAAATAGAGAGAAGGAAAGTTTATGGGAAAGGGGGGGTCTCTCTAGTATAAACTTGAGTAGGGGCTTGGAATAATTCAATTAAATTACTAAAAGAAATTATGCATCTCTCTAATTTATGAATAAATTTCAAGACATATCCCTTGAGTGTCTTAGCACTGAGGAGAATAAATAAGGAAATGAGCCAGTGGCAGTTCGAGAAGTAATTGTACCACTCAGGCTGTATGTTTTTGTGTTGGAATGGAATTATTCCTGTTGGTATGTGTGCTGGAGTGTGTATTATCCCCACTTTCTCCATGAAGAAACTAAATTAAATCAATTTATGCTTTAAAATTTATATCAAATATAAAAATGAAAATAGGCAAAGGTTGTGAAAAGTATGTTTCAGGAATAAGAAATAAAAGAAACCAAAGACCTATAAGATTACCCAGAAGCTTTATGCTTATATACATGCATACACATACTATAGACACTCATATACTATTAACCTTAAAACTGAACTAAGGCTTTTTGGGATACCCTGTATTAATGCATGCCTACATACATGCATATACATGTCTATATTATTATAAAGAAAAGTTAAGTTAAAGAGGAAAGTGTATAAGTTTGCAGAGGGCAGAGGCATGGATCTGGATCAACAGAGTGAAAGGATCTGGAATTCTGCAGGGGAGAGCTAAGCTATTACTAAGAGACAGTTGGGGCTTGAGCTGTGTCCTTTCTCTGGTTTTGACCTGATGGGACTGGCTATTTCCCTGTGGCTGTTTTCTACCTTGTCTTCCCATCCTACCTGCTGCTCTGTTATCCTGCTTCCCTGCTGGCTGGTTGATATCTGCTGAATTCCTGGTGATCCTGAACCATCTGGCATCTGATTGTGAGACCAGGACTAGATCCTTTTGGATCTTGGACCTAATTTGGGCCCTATCAGGCTAACACAGACCCTTTTCTTAAAATCAGCAAAGGGGGGTTTTAGTGTTAATTTAGCCAAGAACAGAAATTGGGATTTTAGATAGTGAGGAGAGGAGTAGAGTAGGAAAATCACTCTGAAGAAATCTCTGTGAAGAGATATTTAGATCTGGGGTTTTAGGTAGTTGGCATTAGATTAGGATTATCCAAACTTCCCTTTTCACCTTCTCTTATTAATAAATCCAACATCCATCCCTGATATATACTGGTCTGTATTTGTTAATTCAGGACAGGTTTTACCTGGACTGAGTCCGTTATCCCATAGTTAACCTAATCACATTGGCCCAGTTTAATCCATTCCCCAAACTCTCTACCTTTTTACAATATACATACATATATTCATACCTATATAAATTGATATGTATACCCATGCACACATGTATATATGTATACACACATATATGTGGCACACATATATGTGTATGTATGTACACACACATATATATAAATACTTTAAGAAAAGAACCCAGAGGCATTAGATATAATGAGCACTAAATAACATTACAAAATAAAATTGATTATATTCAGAGATGGGATGTTGATATTAGAGTCATTTCTGTATCTATTGTTTATTTAGTATCACACAATTTACTTAGAGCAAAAATAAAAATTAATGCCAGAAGTGTGATACCTCTAGCCTGCTCTATTTAAATAAACTAAAGATACTGAAAATAGGAAATGGATAAAATAACCGATTTTGACCTAGCCAATCACTGTTTTTTTAAAAGACATTTAATGGATGTAAATCAATCATCACACGGAGAAAACTAAAAGCTAACAGAAAATGTTTTAGCCAGCAAACACTTGTTTTCAAGAGATAGGAGAGCTAAGTTCAAAACTAGTTTATAGAATCACAGGATCTTAGAATTGGGAGGTATCTATATATGTATTCACGGAATATACACACAGTATATGTATATAATGAAATACAATGTATCAAAAAAAGTCTGCTCAGTTTTAAGCTTTTATAACTTATATATATCTACATATATGTACATAAATAGGTATGTATACATGCCCACATACACATGAAGGTCGTGAATAGTCTCTAGTCCTTTAGTCTTTCTCTTTTTCAATTCTGAAACATATTTTCAAAATATTTTTTACCATCCTTGCCTTGCTCATTTTTGACTCAATAGGGCAAATTTTTTTTTTGCTCAAATTTGACTCAATAAAGCAAAATATCACCCTAAAAGTTCTTCCCTAGTAAGGTATGTCTCATGCTTATGTCAATTAAGTCAATGAACCTTTTTTTAAAAGCACCTACTATGTACAAGGCACAGTATTTCTCATAGGGCATACAGAGAGAGAAGTTTGTTTGATAGGCCAGTGATTTGTAGTACTAAGTGAGTAATAAATCAGATTTATGTTTAACGTATATTTTTTTCAGTGTTGTGGATAGTGTCTAGAGCAAAGTCCAAATAGGAGAGATGTTTCCTAGAGATAATAGAGTCCTCCAGATATTTGTGACTATGTATAATATTGTACAGATTGAATCAAGTCTGAGAACATTTTAGTCTCCTAAATGAAATCCATAATTAGTTAAAAGAGTATGTTTTAACACTACATTCATGGAAAGAACAAGGAGGTAAAGAATGCTTGTTCTATAGATAGCAATATGCAGTAGGATGGATATCCCACAGAACTGATCTCTTCATTATACTTATCTTGGAGAACCACTTTGGGTGGACAACAAACTGCGCTCAAAATTGAATAAGAATTGGGGGCAGCTGGGTAGCTCAGTGGATTGAGAGCCAGGCCTGGAGACGGGAGGTCCTAGGTTCAAATCCGGCCTCAGACACTTCCCAGCTGTGTGACCCTGGGCAAGTCACTTGACCCCCATTGCCCACCCTTACCAATCTTCCACCTATAAGTCAATACACAGAAGTTAAAGGGTTTAAAATAAAAAAAAAAAATTAAAAAAAAAAATTGAATAAGAATAGCAAATGCAGGCGTGGAGTCAACTGAATATATTCCATACCTCACGCGGGGCAGTTTCTTAACAGCCAACCTGATGCTTAGTTGCCTGACTTGCCCAATTCTTCTTGTCTACAGTTTGAGCTGCTCATAGAATATGAATCCCCAAAGAGGATTCTAGAGGCAATTAGATGACACAATGGATCAAATATTGGGCTTAGAATCAGGAAGTCATGTTGTTGTCAATCAGTCATTTTACAATTGTGTCTGACTCTCTATGACCCTATTTGGGGTTTTCTTGGCAAAGACACTTTGATGGTTTTCCATTTCCTTTTCTAACTCATTTTATAGATGAGAAAACTGAAGCAAACAGGGTTAAGTGACTTGCCCAGGGTCACACAACTAGTAAATGTCTGAGGTCACATTTGAATTCAGGAAGATGAATTTTCCCGATCCAAAGCTTGGCACCTTATCCATTGCACAACCTAGAATGAGGAAGAAGCTGGGGTCAAATTCAGCTTCAAACACTTGTTAGCTGTGTAATCTTGAGTAAATTACTTAACCTCTATCTGCTTCAAGTTCTTTTTTTATAAATTTGTTTTAAGCTCCCCAACTATCTTCCTCTCCCCTCACTAAACAAAGTATCATTTGACAATTATATATATATATATATATATATACACACACACACACGATATAGATATCTTACTATGTCTTGCATGTTTCTATCAGTTCTTTCTCTGGATGTGGACATTCACAGTCATTCTTCAAACAATATTTCTGTTGCTATATAAAATGTTCACTTGGCTCTGCTTGTTTGACTTCATAATTCCATACAGACTTTCCATGCTTTTTAAAATTAACTTATTCATCATTTCTTACCATGCAGTAATATTCCATTACAATCATATGACACAACTTGTTTAGTCATTCCCCAGTTGGTGGGCATCTTTTCAATGTCTAGTTCTTTGCCACCCCAAAGAGAGTTGCTATAAATAGTTTAGAACATATAGTTTCTTTTCCTTTTTCCCTGATCACCCGAGGTGTCAGACATCATAGCAGTCAAAGGGTATACACAGTTTTATAACTCTCTGGGCATAATTCCAGATCGCTTTCCAGAATGGTTGGATCAGTTTATAGTTCCGCCAAGAGCATATTAGTTTCCCCATTTTTTTCTACATCTCCTCCAACATTTGTCATTTTGCCCTATTGCCATTTTAGCTAATCTGATAGGTGTGAGATGATATTTCAGAGCTGATTTGGTTTGCAATTCTCTAATCAGTAATGATTTAGAGTATTTTTTCATATGTCTCCATCTGTAAAATGAGGCTAATAATATTTACTTCCAGAGGTTATTGTGAAGATCAAATGAGATAACATTTGTAAAGCACTTAGCACAGTGTCTGACATTAAAAAATATATGTACATATATATATTTATACATATATACACATATATATTATATGTATAGTAGAGGATTAAAAATTAATAAAAGGTTCTTTCCTTCCTCAAATGAAGATTTTCCAAGACTTCTGCAATGTCCTCCTCTACTCCCTACTTTATACAGCTCCTCTTGATGCATTATTATAAAGTCAGCTCTGAAGGAAGGAACAAATATTTATTTATAGTTCCCATTTTGTACCATTTTATAGCACTTTATAAATTCTATCTCATTTTAACTTCACAAAAAAACTCGAGAAATAGGTATGATTATTGTCCCCTTTTTATCGATGAGAAAACTGAGACAAACAGATTAAATGGCTGGCTTGTAGTTTCCAGCTTGTAAGTGTCCGAATCTGAATTTGAACCCAGATCTTCTTGACTCCAAGCCTAGCGATTTATTCCCTAGGTCATCTAGGGACTGATAAACCATAGAAGCCCATCTTGGACCTTTCCCCATTCTCATATTTTTCTGTTTGAAGAGCAGAAATCTAGAGCAATTAGCAACACTGGGTATTATCTAGTCCCATCATCTCATTTTATAGATCAGCCACTGAGGCCTTAGAGAAATTAGGGTCACACAGACAAAAGCCAGGATGACCAGGATGAGGCCTCTGAAATGGGGAGCTCTTGCTAAGCAATACCCTCAGGCCTCACATCGTTTCCCTTCACCCACTGGGATATGGTTAGGCTTCAGCCCTGGCCCCTTGTGCTTGCTTCGGTGATTGCCCAGGGAAGTTCTCAGTAGCCAGAGGGAGATCACGGATAGAAGCTCTGGGAGAGAAACTGTGTGATCTGAGGCATTTCTGCTTTTCTGTGCCTGACATTTATGTAATCCCAAATCACTGCTCAATAGATGAATTCCAAAAACAATTGGAATAACAAAATATCTCTGTTATAAACATATCTCACTGGGCCCCCTGGCAGTCCCTCACAGAACTATTTTGGGCTGAACACTTTATTTTGTCTCTTTGCTGATGGCTTATCTTCTGATACATTCACAAAATTACAGAGGAATTATTCCCTCTACTGCAGATGGGGACAATGGGAGTGAGGAACAGACTCAGGAAGCACATTGTTCCCTGAACACAAAGTTCCTGAGATCTACCCTTCTCCCCACTCCTACCATCACCTGCATCCAGAGAATTAAATTGTCACTTGTTTGTGGTTCCTGGAAACTTAGAAAGGTGCACCTGTCCCCTGGGCCTAGGATTTGGCTAGAATATTGTGGAATAATAATGATAATTGACATTTTTATATAGACCTTTAAGATTTGCTAAGTATTTTACATACATTATCTCCAGAGAGTCTATCCACTGATGTGTCACTGACCCCTCTGAGTGTACTGAACCCCTTCTCAAATAAAATTCTTTATAAAAATTCACAAGTGAAAGAAATGTTAAATTTCATTTCATTAGTAAAAATAAGTTATTTTTCCCCCTTTAAATCTAAGAAGCCCCTGAAATCTGTTTAGAGACCTTTAAGGGAAAGAGTCCTAGTTTAAGAGACTTAAGTTATCTTATTTAATCTGCCTATCAGCTCGACACAGTGTGATAGATATAATTACCCCCATTTTACAGAGAGCAAATTGAGAATCAGAGAGTTAAACTTGTTCAGGGTCATACAGCTGCTTAGTATCTGAGGAAGCTTCAAACCCAGGTCTTCCTGATTTAGTGCTGAGCGGGGCATTCTTCTTGGCTGTTTATATAGTAGACTGGATACTGGATTTGAAATCACAAGATCTGGTCTAGAATCCTAGTTTTACTACTATTTTAACTATTTTAGCAAGTAACCTCAATAAAATAGGTACTTGGGAAAAACATGGCCTAAAAATTCTTTTCCAGCAAGCAAGGAAGAGATGTGTGCATATGATAAGATCATAGATCATCCTTTGATAGATATAACTAAAGTTATGGATGGAAAGTTCTAGCAATATTTAAAGGCCCACCTCAATGAGAGATATTGCTTTCTTGAAAGTGATAGCCTAGTCATCTACACAAGAAAAACTAAGTGGATTAAAGATGTCTATTTCCTATCCTATTAATTTGGGTAAGTAGTCTACCCAGATAGTCCATCCATTTGAATATATTTGATAGGCATGTAGAATGACAATAAATTGGACCTAGAATTAAACAGGGAAACTAATTCAGAGGAGTGAATTAGATTGCAATTTGGAAAATTTTCAGCACATTTTTAATGATCTCAAGCTATTTCCTACACAAAACCATATGTTTTTAATATCAGTATTCTTTCCAAAATGCTGTATGACTGTGAGCCACGGGAAAAAATGTTCTCCAAAGAATTAAAAACGAGAGTAATCCAATGTGCAATGAGAGACACTGGGTTTATGTATGCATGTGGGCTGTGCAAAAATTGATGATGGCTTCCATGTGAGAAACAGAGCAAAGCATCTTATCTTTCAAGTGTATGACTGTAAAAGGAGATAGACCAATCATGAATTAATGATATATGGTAGAAAACTGGGAATTTTTGCATCTGGAGCAAGCCCAACAAACTGAGCTCATACCAATACCCTTTAGGGCAGGGGTCAGCAACGTATGGCTCTTGAGCTATATCTGGCTCTTTTGAGGGCCAGATATGGCTCTTTCAGCAGGAGCCATAAAGTCAATTTTTTTTTCAGGCACTGTTACAGGAGGGTGCACTGTGAGCACTGTACGGTTCTCACGAAATTACATTTTAAAAAATGTGGCGTTTATGGCTCTCACGGCCAAAAAGGTTGCTGACCTCTGCTTTAGGGGAAGGCAGAGAACCCAAGATAATTGCAGGAAGGGATAGGCTACTGAATGATTAACAATCATCTCTCCAGAAGGAAAAAAAAACAACTTACTCTAGACATACCTTTAAACTTAATTAACCTTATTAACATTTTCTTCATCATTTTCTTCTGTCTAGGACAATCAACAAAACAGTAAATCAAGTCCTGATTGGTAGGTTTACTCATTTCTGAGGTATAAATGCTTATACTAAAAATTTAACAATTCTTCTGGAGAGCTTGTTGGAATCAGTTTTAGTCTATCTGTTCCTTAGGGCCACTTTTAGAGAGTGTGCCAACCCAACCTCACCTCTCTTCATCTGCCTCACAGAAACTGCTCCATTTAGTAGCTTCCTAGTTAAACTGTCTTTGGTATGTGATAAAGCCAATTGTTTCTTCATGACTAGCATCCAGAAATCTCAATTGCTTGAGTATTAATAGGAATGAAGTGGCTACTTGGACAGATAGTGAGTTCCTGTAGCTGGGGGACTCCAATTGAAGGCAGTACCATCACTTTTATTGGTTGTGGGAAGATTGGTTGTAGAAGATTATTTTCATTCCAATTTGGGATAGGGCTATATTGCCTCTGAGGTCCATTCCAACTTTGAGATTTTATGATTTTGTAAATTGTTGTCTTATTGCATGAATGACCTCTGACATAATGTGACTTAGTCCAAGTGTCCTCATATAAGATGAAGTATCTTGGTCAGCAGTAGTTGCTGATGCTCATGGTGAGATGCTGTCTCACAAGGGGCAATGCTTAATATTGTAGAAGGCATCCTTAGTGAGGGTAGCATTATGAAATATCCCTTTAGAGTGGGCAGTGGAGTAACTCATTAATTCTTTTTCTATTTTTGTTTATTTAGTCTGGAAATTTTCATTTAATTAATTAATTTAGAATAGTTTTACATGGTTACAAGATTCATGTTCTTTCCCTCCCCTTCCCCTATTCCCTCTCATAGCCAACACACAATTCCAGTGGGTTTTACATGTGTCATTGATCAAGACCTATTTCCATATTATTGATATTTGCACTAGGTGGTCATTTAGAGTCTACATCCCTAATTATATCCCCATCAATCCATGTGATCAAGCAGTTGTTTTTCTTATGTGTTTCTACTCCCACAGTTCTTTCTTTGGATGTGGATAGCATTCTTTCTCATAAGTCCCTCAGAATTGTCCTGGATCATTGCATTGCTGCTAGTAGAGAAGTCCATTTCATTCAATTGTGTTTCAGTCTCTGTGTATAAGATTCTCCTGGTTCTGCTCCTTTCACTCTGCATCAGTTCCTAGAGGTTGTTCCACTTCACATGGAATTCCTTCAGTTCTTTATTCCTTCCAGCACAATAGTATTCCATCACCAACAGATACCACAATTTGTTCAGCCATTCCCCAATTGAAGGGCAGCCCCTCATTTTCCAATTTTTTTTGCCACCACAAAGAGTGTGGCTATAAATATTTTTGTACAAGTATTTTTCCTTATTATCTCTTTGAGGTATAAACCCAGCAGTGGTATGGCTGGATCAAAGGGCAGTCAGTCTTTTAGCACCCTTTGGGCATTGTAACTCATCAATTCTAATCAATCAATCAATCAGAAATCTCTTAATAAGTATAGTGCCAGGCATTATGGTGATGTTGCTCAGTCATTTCAGCTGTGTCCAACTCTTCATGACCCAACTTAAGATTTCTTTGACAAAGATACTGGAAATTTGCCATTTTCTTCTCTAGTTCATTTTACAAATAAGGAAACTGAGGCAAACAGGGTTTATTAGAAACATCCCAGAGTCACAAAGCTACTGTTGGAGATTGGATTTGAACTTATGAAGATGACCTGACCTGTTGACCACTGTGCCACCTGGCTACCTTCACACTGGGGTCAGTGCTAGGAATTCAGAGATAAATGTGAGATAATCCTTGATCTCTAGGAGCTTATATTGCTCTGAGAGCATACGACATGTTCAGAGATAAACAAATACAGGATATATATATATGTATATATAAAATGAAATACACAGTATTTGGTGGGTGACACTAATAATTAAAGAAAGACAACTTGAAGGAGGTGGCACATGAGGTAAATCTTGAAGGGAGCCAGATGTTATAAGAGGTGAGGAGGGAGAGCATTCTGGGAACAGAGACTAGCTTGTGAAGGGACAGGAGATGGATCATCAATTAAAATTTATAAGAATATGAGCCATTCCCTAATTGATAGATGGTCAAAAAATATGAACAGAGAGTTTTTGAATGAAGAAACCCAAACTATATGAAACTATATGAAAAATGCTCTAAATTATTATTGATTAGGGAAATGCAAATCAAAACAACTCTGAGATACCATCTCTCACCTATCAAATTGGGTAAAATGATAAAAGGACAAAATGACAAATCTTGGAGAGGATGTGGAAAAATGGAGACATCAATACACTCTTGGTGGAACTGTTTACTGATCCAACTACTTTGAAGAACATTTGGAATTATGCCCAAAGGGTTATAAAATAGTGTATACCTTTTGATCCAGCAACATTGCTATTAGGTTTATTTCCTGAGGTGATCAGGGAAGGAAAAGAACTTATATGTTCCAAAATATTTATATGTTCCAAAATCTTTGTTGTGGCAAAGAAGTAGAAATTGAGAGTACGTCTATCAATTGGGGAATGACTGAACAAATTGTGGTATATAATTGTGATGGAATACTATTTTATCCTAAGAAAAAATGAACAGATTAATAAAAAAAAACTTGGAAAGAACTACATGAGATAACAGAGTAAAATGAGTAGAACAAAGAGAACATTACATACAGTTTCAGATTTAATTTTTGAAGAATAATTTATGAATGTTCACTTCCAGAGAATGAGCTGAAAAATGAGAACACAAAAGGCTTAACCTACATATTCACATCTATTTGCTGCATGTTGCCTTTTTTATGATGTGGGTAGAGCCTGAGATATCTAAAAATAATTCTATTTTTAAAATTGACTAACAGGTTTATTTTTTAAAAACATGGGAAGAGGGGGCAGCTGGGTGGCTCAGTGGATTGAGAGCCAGGCCTAAAGATGGGAAGTCCTAGGTTCAAATATGACCTCAGACACTTCCTAGCTGTGTGACCCTGGGCAAGTCACTTAACCCTCATTGCCTAGCCCTTACCACTCTTCTGCCTTGGAGCCAATACACAGTATTGACTCCAAAACGGAAGGTAAGGGTTTAAAAAAACAACAACAAACAAACAAACGTGGGAAGATCAAAATGAAAAAAAATTTAATTTAGCATCCTTCAAAAATAATATTTTGTTTTCTAATTACAGGTAAAAGCACTTTCTAACACTTATTTTTTAAAAGTTTGAGTTCCAAATTCTCTCCCTCACTCACTTCCTACCAACCCTAACCCTTCCCTGAGATGGTAAGCAATCTGATGTAGATTTTACTTGTGCAGTCATCCTATATTAAGTTATAAAGAGTCAAACAAGCAGAAGCAAGAAAACTATATATAGCAAAAGAAATACTGTTTGAAGAATGACTTGTGTATGTTTGAACCTCCAAAGAAAATTCTGATAAGTAGAAATAAGCAAAACAGTTTTATGTATACATATATATGTATACACACACACACACACACACACACACACACACACATATATATATATATATATCTATATATATATATATATATCTATATCTTTTTGTCAAATGATGCATTCTCTAATGGCAGGGGGGAAGAGAGAGAGGAAGGGAGTTACCTGATTATTTTAATATAACAAATTTTAATTTAAAAAAAGAGATAGAAAAGAAATAGAGAGCTAGAAGGACACCTTAGAACAACTTCAAACTAGAAACTTGGATATTTAGTGAATAAGCAGGAAGTAAACCCCAAAGCTACAGACTTTAAATTAAGGAATGCTAAGTTGCTTTCTATTGAAGTACAATACTGATTTTCCAGGTTTTCATTGTGAAAGTATCAATTCAGTTATGCTTCAGGGATCTGATATCTGTTGGATGTTGGTAATCCTTCCACTGATAATGACCACCTTGTGACTTGTTCTTTGAAAGCTGACCATAGTCAATGAAATTTTGCACATTATTTTGAAGGATGTGTTGTTATTTATTCAATAAGCATTTATTAAACACCTACTATGTGCCAGATACTGTGCTAAGCCCTGGAGATACAAAGAAAGGCTAAAAATAATCTGTGTTCATGAAGAACTCCCAATGTAGTAGTAGGAGAGACAATTTGTAAACTACTGTGTACAAACAAGGTGTATATATAGGATACGTTGGAGATCATCAATAGAGGATAGGAATGATAATTAAGGAAAACTGGGATTTTAGCTGGAACTTGAAGGAAGTCAGGAGTCAGAGATAAAGAAGAGAGTTCCAGGCATGGAGGATACAACTTTGGATATTTCATACAGTGTTTTTCCATTAATATAGGTAGTTAAGAAATTAGTGTGGACTTTTCTATTTTGAATTTATGCAACTAGAGAATGTACACAGAATATAGCTAAAAAATTAGAACCTAGCTAGAAAGATAAGAAGAGAGATAATTAAAAACATAGCCGAGAAACAAAGAGATCTTAGCAGCCAAATTAGAAACCTAGCTAGAAAGTTACATTGGCTAAAAAAACCCTGGAAATCTAGTGAGAAAAATAAAAAGCTAAATAGAAAGAAATCTCTCTAGAAATAGATTTTATGAAAAAGCTAAAATATAGATTAAAAAAGAATTCAAGGAAAGAGATGAGAAATGCCAGTCAGTTAACATCAATCAATAGACATTTATTAAGTTCTAGGCACTGTGCTAAGTGCTCATATATGAAAAAGACTGTCTCTGCCCTCAAAGAGCTCACAATCTTTAAAAAAAAATCCCCCTCCCAAATATATGTAAAAACAATTTTAAAATTAGATTTTTAAAATTTGGGGCCCCAGATTCTCTCTTCCCCTCCCTTTTCTATTCCTTTTCTGAGAAAGTAATTTGATATAGGTTATACATGTATGATCATGCAAAACATTTCCATATTAGTCATGTTGTGGAAAAAGATACCAAAAAAAAAAAAAACCAAACATACAACTAACCCATGAAGAAAATAAGGTGAAAAATATCATTTTCATTCAGATTTCAACAGTTCTTCCTCTAGATGTGGATAACATTTTTCATCATGAGCCCTTTGGAATTGTCTTGGATCATTTATTGCTAAGAATTACAGTCTTTTACAAGTAATCATTGTATGATATTGCTATTACTGTGTACAAATTCTCCTAGTTCTGCTCGCTTCACTTTGCATGAGTACATGTAGGTCTTTCTTTCTAGGTTTTCATGAAATCATCTTTCTCATCTTTTCTTATAACACAATAATATTTCATTATAATCATGTACCGCAACTTCCTAGTTGATGTACATTTTCTCAATTTCAATTTTTTGCTGTAGTAAAAAGAGTTGCTAAGGGAACTCTTAGTCTAAAGGAGGAAGACAACACATAAAATGAGATTTAAAACTGTATGTGTGTATGGGGGAAGGGGGTAAGACAGCAGAAAATGAGCCATGACCCTCTCTGATAGGAATAATGCTCTTTTTTCCCTCACTCTCTCCTACCCACTTCCCCAGGGCAAGTTAGGCAAGTTTTTTCTTAAAAGGACTTAAAATTGAACTCTAGATTTGATTGGTTCTGAGGACTAAGACTTTGACCAATGAAATAGCTTCCCTTGGCAGTTGAGTAAAAAAAGTGTGAGAACCCATCAAGATGAGATCCTTATCTTAGGCTTCAGGCCATGGGGCCAGTAGTGTGAACAAGACTGAGAAGCTATGCTCAGCTGAATCCGTGTATATCATGAAGGACATCTTTCCTATTCTGAACACTCTTTTCTTGGTATGTCTAATTAAACTGCTTTTTGTTAACTGTCAAATAAATTATAGGAAGCATTTTTTAAAAAAATATTTTATTGGTATTTTTAAATATTATCAAAATTTTCCTCAGTATCCCTCCCCTCCATGTGAACCATTCAATGTAATAAAAATATTTTTAAAAGATAAATAGGAAAAGGAGAGGAAAATCAGGAAAACAGATCAATATACCGTAATTGTCTGAAAATATATGCAGTGTGCCACACTTGCATATCTCTTACCTCTGCAAAAGGTCACCTTTTGGCCATCTGACTTTCTAGATGTCAAAATCACAACCTCCAAAAATGGTACCTTTATTTTCTCTTTTCATTTTTCAGTTCCATTTTATGAATTATCTTCCCCCATTATAGAATAAGTTTTTTGAGAGCAAGGTCCGCTTTTTCTTTTGCTTGTATTTTATCTCCAGTACTGAACACTATGCCTCACACCTAAAAATATTTCATCTTCCTTCCTTCCTTTCTTCCTTCCTTCCTTCTTTCCTTCCTTCCTTCCTTCCTTCCTTCCTTCCTT
>NC_058131.1:227152925-227274804 GCF_016433145.1 Gracilinanus agilis | reverse complement strand
TCTTTCTTTCTTTCTTTCTTTCTTCCTTCTTTCCTTCCTCCTTCTCTTCCTTTCTACCTCTCTTCCTTTTTATCTCCCATATATGAGTAATGTTCATTGTCCATTTGTAATTTTTGTACAAGATATCTAGATATAGATGGATGTAGATATACAGTAGATGTGCTGGTTTTGTAACCTTTCCATTTATTTGGTATCATAGTCTGGGAATATGAATTCCTTATCTACTTTGTTTTTAATTGAGCAGATTGCTTTTCTGAGAGGCAATGCATTCATAGGTTTTGTAGCATTTGGAGTATGGATGTAATCAGCACAATCTCATCTGGGAGCAGGAACATGCAGTGGACCTCACCACCTAGAGCTGGGATTCTTAACTTTTTGGTGTCATGGACTTCTTTGGCAGTCTGACAAGTCTATGGATCCTTCCTCAAAATCATGTCTTTAAATAATTGAAGAAAATGTTAAATTTCAGTTAAAGATTAGTGAAAATAGATGTAATTCCAGTGGCCCTCACTTTGGCAAGGCAATCAATCCCTTTGTCCCTCTCTAATTGATTCACTATCCTATTCACAATGAAGGTTCTTTTAAAACTTTATGTCCCACTTCAAACTTCCCTTCCCTCTTTCTCTCCTCTCATCTTCACTGAGAACTTTGTCTTTTATTTCATTGGAAAAATTAAGACCATTCACTGTGAGTTACCACTTCTCATTTCATATCACCAAGATTTCCCCTATATCTGCCTTTACCTCTATTTTACATGAAGAGATAGTCCTACTTCTTGCAAAAGCAAGTGTTACTTCATACACAAGAGATTACTAATCTATTTTCTCTAGCAGATTAGTTCCTCTGTCTCCTCCACTCTCTTTAATATTTAGTCACTTTGCTTACTAGCTCCTTCCCTATTGTCTACATACATGCCCTTGTCTACCTCATCTTTAAAAAACCTTCTCTTGATCCAACTGTTCCTGCTAGCTATAGTTCTCCTTCTATCTGTCTGACCAATTCCTTCTTTGTTACCTTTGTTGGATTTTCATCCAGACCACATCCAATAATTTCTTTCCTCTCCTTTGTGGCTAAATTCCTTGAGAAGGCTATCTACAACTGGTGTCTCCACTTTCTTTTCCTTCAGGTTACTTATTTTTCTCTCACAGTCTGGCTTCTGATCTTTTCATTCAACTGAAACCATTTTCTCTAAAGTAACTGATGCTCTTTTTTTTTTAAACCCTTGTACTTCGGTGTATTGTCTTATAGATGGAAGATTGGTAAGGGTGGGCAATGGGGGTCAAGTGACTTGCCCAGGGTCACCCAGCTGGGAAGTGTCTGAGGCCGGATTTGAACCTAGGACCTCCTGTCTCTAGGCCTGACTCTCACTCCACTGAGCTACCCAGCTGCCCCTACTGATGCTCTTTTAATTGTCAAGTGGGATGGCCTTTTCTGAATCATCTTCCTTCTTAACTTCTCTATAGCCTTTGACTCACTCTCTGTCTCTCTCTTTCTGGATCTGTTTTTCTCTGCCTCTCTCTCTGTCTCTGTCTTTCTCTCTTTCATTCTCTTTCTCACTCTCTCCCTTTTTTCCTCTCCAAATATAGTATGCATATATGCATATTATTTTATATTATTATATTATTATCTTCTCGAAACTCTCTTCTGTTACCTGTCTGATCACTCCTCTCTCCTTTCCTGGCCCTTCACTTTTTCTTTTTGATTTGATATTCAGACAGAGAAGATTGAGATTCTGAATGTTACCATCCAGATTTGAGTTAGTTGAAATTTGTCCTGCAGCTAAATTATAACATGATCTAATTTACAGTGAGATGAGTTCTCCTATTAGGATTATTATTATTATTGTATTATTTTTATTATATATTTATTATATTATATATTATTATAATGTATATTATTATTGTAAATAAAAACTTAATGCAAAATACATTTGGGTGATGTATACAATCACTATAATACCAATAAAGGTAGAACTGAAAGGCAACATAATTGATAAGGTTAGAATCATACCATTTGGCATTAAACTTATATACTTGGAAAATGCTTTGTTTGGGGAAACTTTAATTCAAATCTGATCTCAGATTAATATTAGCTGTGTGACCCAGAGTGAGTAACTTCATTTTTCTACCATATTTTTCAACTTGTAAAATGGGATAACAATAGCATCTCTCTCCAAAGATTGTTGTGAGTATCAAATGATATAATAATTGCAAAAGCCTAGTACAGTGCTTGTCACATGATAAGTACTATAGAATGTGAACTATTATTTTTATTAATAAAATTACTTTGAAAGTGACAAGTATAGAATGCCAAACTGATAGTGAATTTAGATAAAAAGGGAATTCAGAAGTATATTAAATTGAATTATGCTATTTGACTGGGAAAATCAAATGTTTTGCATTGTATTTTAAAAATATTTATTTATGCTATTGTTAGGCTTCTAATTTTTCTTGTATTGTGAATTTTGGTGAAACCATTGTTTAAGAAATGCTATTAATTTAAAAGTTATACCCAGAGGGTGACACAGATGCATCCTTAGAAAATTAACTTCTCTTTTAATCTGGATGTTGTTAAGTTATTAATTGAGCAGATAAGGAATAATTTAAAATCATTAAGTATTTATTTGGTTAAATTCTGCTTTAAAATGGATAATAACTTACTATTGAAAAAAGAAACAAAAGTACTATAGACCACTTATGCTTATCTGTGAGATTCTTTGGATCCTTGTATTTGGGTAGGGTCATATATAAGATCTTATCAATTTTTGGAGGGAAGCTGCTGTGACAATAGGTTCTGAAGATGTAGAGAAATTACAAGTTTGCTTATAGTAGAGAATGAGTTTTAGCTGATAGGTTGTTTTGTCATTGCTTATGAAAACTAGGAAATTATGTGTTAATAAACAGTATGTATTGAAGTTATATCTTTGAAAAAACTTAGTAACAAAAAAATCCTTAGTGTTAAAAATTTCATTTTGCTCTGGGAGTTAATAGGCAATAAGGCTATCAGTTACTCTAGTGGTTTATAGAAGTCATTATTTTTCTGAGTTTTTGAGTGAATTATCATGTAATCATTATATGTATGAAATTCTTATACATGATTATTATTCATTTCTGATGATTTCTGCTTGAGGATTTAACTTAAAAAGGATAAATAAAGTAAGGCCCCATGTGCTGATATATGCTCATTGTTAACTGTTATTGCAATATCAAATAAAGAATGATAACCTAGTCCTAAACTGTGATTAGTGAAATTTTGCTATGTAAAGTGAAATCTTTTGTCAAAATCCCATATAATTCAAACCTTCCATAACCTGAGGTGAGAGAGAGAGCTCTTTTCTGGTTTTTTCTCCTCTACCAAAAAAAAAAAGCCAATTAAGTTTTTTTCAAAACTATTTGAGATTTTGGGGTTTGTTTTTCTGAACAACACATCCATAACTCCTTGGTCTCTCAAGCCACCCTGCAATATCCAATCAAATACTTAGAGATGAATTAGGTATAGTTGGGATAATGATATTTTGGTGACCAGACATCCTAGTTTAGTTAAGACAGTTCCAGTATTAGTTGAATTGGTCTTGCATTTTTATCAATATGGAATAAACCCCAAATACTATATATTTTTTATTTATTATTATTTATTTATTTGATTAATTTGGAATATTTCCATGGTTACATGATTTGTATTATTTCTCTTCCCTCATTCCTCCCTCCTCCTGTTACCAATGAGCAATTCAACTGAGTTTTACATGTATCATTGATCAAGATCTATTTCCATATTATTAATATTTGCAATAGAGTGATCATTTAGAGCAGTGGTTCCCAAACTTTTTGGGTCTACAGCCCCCCTTCCAGAAAAAAAAATATTATTTAGCCCCCTGGAAATTAATTTTTTAAAAATTTTAATAGCAATTAATAGGAAATATAAATGCACCTGTGACCATCACTGCTCCCCTGGATTGCTGCAGCACCCACCAGGGGGCATTAGCGCCTACTTTGGGAATCACTGATTTAGAGTCTACATCCCCAATCATATCCCCATTGAACCATGTGATCAAGGAAATGTTTTTTCTTCTGTTTTCTACTCCCACAGTTCTTTCTCTGGATGTGGATAACATTCTTTCTCAGAAGTCCCTCAGAATTGTCCTGGGTCATTGCATTGCTGCTAATAGAGAAGTCCATTACTTTCAATTTTACCACAGTGTATCAGTCTCTGTGTATAATGTTCTTCTGGTTCAGCTTCTTTTACTCTGCATCAATTCCTGGAGGTCTTCCAGTTCACATGGAATTCCTCCAGTTCATTATTACTTTTAGCACAATAGTATTTCAAAACCCAAGGTATTATAGAGATAGCCTTTCCCTAGGTGAGTTCAAAGCTAACAAAAAATAAATAAATCATATACTTTTGAACATAAATTATTTTTAAATTGTCATATTTATTCATTAATTCAATATCTACTTAATAAGGACTATATAAAGTCTTGTATCATTAAGACATTTTAAAAGTAAATGCTATTTCCCAAAAGAGAAATAGTCAGAGAATATGAACAGTTTTCAAGAGAAATGGAAATTAATGAAAACCATTTGAAAATCATTCAAAATTACTAATCATCACCAGAGATGAGAAAATTAAAACAACTCAGAAGAATTGCCTCATACTCATCAAAGAGGACATGACTGATCACAAAAAACAGGAAAATTCAATGTTGGAGGGGCAGGCATTCTTATTTACTAATGGAGGAGCCATGAATTAGAGAAAATACAGGGATTGTGTAAGAAAAAAAATTACTTAATTATTCATACCCTTGGACTCAAAAGATCCAACTACTGGTTTTAGACACCCTGGAGCTTAATGACAGCCAAGAAAGGATCCAGCTATACAAAATATTCATAGGAACATTATTTGTAATTACAAAAAGCTCAAAACAAAACATATATCCAACCATTGCGAAATGGTGGAATAATTTATAGGATGGTAATGAAATGGAATATTATGGCACCCTGAAGAATAATGAACATGAAGAACCCAGAGAAATATAGGAAGACTTGTATGAATTGATGCAGAAAGAAGAAAGAAGAGAAAAACAACACCATATGCATTCACTCCAACAATGCCAATAAAGGCAGGACTGAAAGGCAATAAAGCTTGGGTAAAATATAATTGATAAAGTTAGAATCACACTATTAAAAATAAAGCACACCACTGTCCTTTCTGATAACAATTGGTCACAGTAGTTTGGTTTTGCTTAATAATTTCCATACATTTTAATCTGAATTTGATTTGTATGTTTTGTTTGATAGAGTGTGTTATGTTAAAACAAAATGTAGCAATTAAAACATCAATACAGCAAAAAGACTTGAAATCTATCTATTAAATTAAATTTATATACAAATTAAATTTTTAAAAACTGGAAATTGAGCTAGCAAGCTAGGCAGCAACTAGGAAAGCTATTTACATAGAGTCTTATTTGCCTTCCCAAGCAGCATATGTGTGTTTTCAAAATAACATTTTGAAGAAGATGTTCCTGACATTGCTTTTTTAATTTAATTTTTCTGTATGTGAAGGCTTTTGCTTAATTCCCCCTTGATTTATAGGGTAAAAACCATTGAAATAAAATTATCTCAGTATGTAAGGGTAAAATGTAAGACAGACATTTAAAATGCCTAATTTATTTTAGAGTTAGTTAAAATAGCATCCAGTAAAAAAGACATTAATCCGAAATTTATTTTTCAATATACGACATCATTTGAAGCAAATGTTGTTTTTAAGATTAGTGGATTCCCTGTTCTTTTATTTTACCTCTTTTATAGTTAACAAGTTTATTTTCCTTTCATCTCTCCCTCCTCCTTCCTATTGTGAGGGAAACAGAAAACAATCATGTAACAAATATACATAGTGTTATAAAGGTCTTGGTGATATGAGGAGCTGAAGCTGAGTGTATGTGGGTGATATCTAAGTATAACACTTAAATTGTGATAGTGAAACACAAAGGGTCCCACAAAATGGTTGTAGCGAATTTGCAAAACTAAACTTCAGAATAACAGTGTCCCAGGTTGGCGAGCTAAAGAGAAGAATCGGTGACTAGAATTGTACAGATACTTCTAACTGACTAATCTGGCCTAGTAAGGATAACACTAGAGCTTGACTGAGGATTATATCTTGCTATGACTGATATTATTCTCCTTTCCCTCAAATGCCCCAGGGATATAATCACTAAGCCTTAAGGTAGAGTGGACACAAGTCTAGGTAAGTTCAAAGTTTTAATGTTATCAGGCTTGGGAGAGAGCAGGGTATTAACTGGGGAAGGGGGGAAATAGGAGGTTCTTAATCTAAGCTAATAATGCAAAGATAGTATTTGAAGTGGAGGTAATCAGGCTTGTCAATTGTCTGTTGTTGATAGCCATTTGCCTACCTGGCAGGGCTAAAGAGAGTTCAACCAAAATCAGGTTGTTTAGCTGAGAGATGTTGTTGCTTGTTCTTGGAGTATGAATCAGGATTTGGTATAAAGGTATCGCAGGATCTGGGATTGGTTAGTGCCAGTTGCTGGTAATTCAAGTTGACCTACCCTTACCACCACTACAACCTCCCACTGCCCCAAATATCTCAGATTGAGACGCTGTCTCAGTTTAAATTCTTCCTTATATACCTGAGCTTTTAACTGTCCTGGCACATGGCAAATCCTGCCAGGCTCAGTTCATTCCATGTTCTAAGCAAATAACTGTCCATTATCTTGCTTTCCATATTGATTTGAAAAATATCATTACAATAGTTAAGCAAAATAATTTACTGTATTGGTCATGTCCAAAATTTTATGACTCATTCTATATCTTGACTCAATTACATCTTGTCAGAAGGTAATTCTTCATCTTCTCCCCTCTGGAATCATGATTGATCATTGTATCAATTAGATTTATTGTTTTTCAAAATTATTTGTCTTTCTGGTGCTGTTATTATATAAATTATTCTCCTGATTATGATTCCTTCACATTGCACCAGTTTATACCACATCTACCTAGGTTTCTTTGAAATCGTCTCTTTTATTATTTCTTTTGCCACAATAACACACCATTATATATGTATGCCATAATTGTTCAGTCATTCTCCAATTAAATGAATACTTCCTTAGTTTGTAATTCTTTCCCACCACAAAAAGAGCTTCTTTGAATATTTTGGTACATGTGGGTACTTTTTTCTCTTTCTTTGACCTTTTAAGGAACTTGTGGTATCACTGGATCAAAAGGATCCAGTTTGGTAAAATTTTAAACTCTACATGAGTGTTACAAGAAGAGCATTTTGTACTCTTTAAAGTGTTATAGAAATAACATCTAATTATATAGACAACCAATAAATTAAAAAGTCATTCCCCAAAAGATAAATGACTAGAGGATATGAACAAGTATTTTTCAAAAGGATTTAAAATTATTAACAATGATAGGAAAAAAATGCTGCAAACCACTAATATAGAGAAATGCAAATTAAATACACCCAGAGGTTTTACCTCACATCTAACAAATTGGTTAAGATGAAAAACAATGTTTGTGATACTTGTGATACTCAGCTATTCTGTTTGGAGGCAAGAATTAGAACAATCAATGTGAAGAAAGTGACTAAAATGACCACAATTTTTGACCTAAAAATTTCACCAGTAGGTACATAATCCAAGAAAGTTATTGAAGAAAAAGAAAAAAAAAAGCATCCATATGCACCACAATATTTGTAGCTGAATTTTTGTGTTAGCAAAAAATTGGACACAAAGTAGATGATAGGGGAATTGTTAAACAAATTGTTTTACAAGTATAATGGAATATTGCTTTGTAAAAATGATGAATACAATGAATACAGGGAAGTATAAACGGATGCAAAGTGAAGTAGAATGAGGAAAACAACATACACACTGAAAATACAATTTTAATGAAAAATAAATCAAGAACAACAAACAATCAAAACTGAATATTGTGAAATCATATTATAAAAATTATAATAAAAATTCATACTTCTTTATTCCTCCAACTATGGATATGAGAAATTGCATGTAACATAAGCTTTTTTTATATATATTATATAGTTTGGTTTAACTGGTTTTTCTTTCTCCTTTTCATTATACTTTGAAAAAAGGGATGCCTCTCTGGGAGAGAGTTTGGAAAAGGAATGTAATGGGAAATATAGGTCTTGTAAAAACAAAAGTCAATAAATATTTATGTAAAAAGAAATATTATCTATTAAATATTATAGTACATAGAGTGGCTGATTCTATTTATGAATGTTTTTGTTCACATGGCAAGGTAGAAAGGCACCCTTGACAAGCTAACTGAGATGTTTTTGGACAGAGTAATGCTGTTGTGAAAGTTAAATGGAATCTCAAGAAGTAGTGGATTCTTATCCACTGAAATTATTCAAGCATCTTAATATGCAAGCAATCCAAATAGAACACTCGGCCTAAAGTCCCAAAGACCTGAGTTCAAATCTAGTCTCAGATACTTATTAGATGTATGACCTTGAGCAAGTCACTTGATTTGTTTGCCTCAGTTTCTTCATTTGCAAAATGTGGATAATAGCACTTACTTCCCAAAGTTATTGTGACGATCAAATGAGTTATTTATAAAGTGCATAGTGTAATATAGAAATGATACTGGCATGTAATATGGCAGTATTATTTCTATATTACAATAGCACAATGCTTGGAATTCAATAAGAGCTATATAAGTGATAGCTAGAGAAGGAGGAGGAAAAAGAGAAAGAAGTGAAGAAGAAACACAATATAAATAAGAATATAGGATCTGGCTCTTCTCAGTGACTTCAAGTCTTTTTTCCAGAAGGAAGTGCATAATAGTGCAATGCAAACAAGATTAAAAGTCAAACAACAAATTGGGGAAAGGTCTTTATAGTAAATCTCTCTGACAAAGGCTTCATTTCTCAGACA
Organism: Gracilinanus agilis; assembly: GCF_016433145.1. Taxonomy (NCBI): domain Eukaryota; kingdom Metazoa; phylum Chordata; class Mammalia; order Didelphimorphia; family Didelphidae; genus Gracilinanus; species Gracilinanus agilis. The sequence continues at coordinate 227,265,890 of NC_058131.1, read as the reverse complement.
TATAGAGAACTAAGACAAATTTATAAGAATACAAAGCATTTCTTGTTGACAAATGGTCAAATGATATGAACAAGCACTTCTTAGATAAAAAAATTATATTATCTTTAGTCATGAAAAAATATCCAAATCACTATCGATTAAGGAAATGCATATTAAAACAACTCTGAAGTATTACTGACTGTGACAAATAATGTAACAAAAAAATAGGAAAAAGATAAGTGTTGATGTAATAGACCACTGGTGGCTGCAAATTGATCCAACCATTTTGGAAAGCAATTTGAAATTACATCCACAGAGTTATAAAACTGTGTATGCCCTTAGACTGAGCAATAGTATTGCTGGGTCTATTTCCCAAGGGATTAGGGAAAAAGGAAAAAAACTCATATATTCCAAACTTTTTATAGCAGCTGTCTTAGTGGTGGCAAATAATTGGAAATTAAGAGGATGCCTATCAGTTGGAAAATGACTAAATAAATTGTGATATATAATTATGATGGAATACTACTGCACCATAAAAAGTGATGAGCTCACTAATTAAAAAAAAAAGTTGGAAAGAACTACATGAGATAATTAACAGTGAATGAGTAGAACCAAGAAAACATTATACACAACTACAGAATTTATACTGAAAGAATAAATTATAAATGTTACTTCCAGAGAAGGAACTGAAAGGTGAAACATGAAAGATTTAATTTGTATGAACATATTTGTCTTCTGGATGATACCTTCTGTGAAGGAGGAAGAGTGAGGAAGAGTTGGGACACTTGTTTAGATTTATTGTGTAGATATGAAGAAAAGTAAACTAAATACAGAAGAAATTTGTGATTTTGTTTATGCACAATCTGCTTTTTCTTTATACATAGAGATGCTTGCTTTATTTGGCTTTGTAAAATTTAGATTAAAAAAAAAAAACCTCAAAAACTAAAAAAAAAACATAATAGGGAAAGTGTGGCTAGACAGTTCCTGTGAAAGAGAATAAGAATTTTTCACATCATGCAGACTTAATAAGAGTTAACAAATGTCATGAGATTAATAAAGCTAATGTGATATTAGACTGCAAAAAGGCATATTCTTTAGGTTGAGGCAAGTAACAGTTCTGAAAAATGTTGCACTTTGAGTATTATTTTCAATTCTGGGCAGTAGTACTGTAAAAGGACATAGACTGGCTAGGAGGTATCTGGAAGAAGGTGGCTTGGAGGGTAATAAAAATGGAGACTATGCCCATGAGGAAATTATAGAAGGGAATTCTGGTCAGGTTTGAGTTGAATTAGATGGCCCCTGAGGTTCTTTCCCATTCCTAGATTCTTTAGTTCTCTAATTCTGAGAAATGTAGTTTCTCATGTTCATATGGTTATGTTTAGAATTACAAGGGATTTTGGAGATCAGCTAGAAAGCTAGAACTTTCTCATTTTATTGATCAGGAATCCCAGGTCCAGAGAAATTAAATGGTTTGCCGAGGGTTACAAAGATAGTAAGTAAGTAGCAAAAACTGTCTAAACAAAGAGTATTGAACTCCAAATGCAGTTTCCTTCTTATGAGAAAGACCACTGAAAAACTGAAAAAAAAAAACTGAAAAAAATCAGTTTCTTTGACTAGGAGCTCTGATTGGGTTGCAAGAGCTATCAACCTTGTTTTCCCCTTCTCCTCCTTCTCCACTTTCCCAGCATGCTTAGCTGGGAGATGGGAGCAAGTCATTTCCCTCATTTAGAAGGAATGAAGGTTGACAACTGCACAAGGGCTGAGGGAGGAGGAACAAGGAGGAGATTAAATGAAGGGCGAGACAACTGGCAGCAATCTCCTCAAGTACCTCTTCCTCTTTCTGTTTTGAAAGCATCCTCCAGTGACACATATCTCTATATTTATCCATGAGACAGGGAAGATATTTTGGAACTGATGTAATTTTTGACTAGCTTTCCCTTCGAATAAGAGCTCTTCCCGCCAAGAATATAAACCCCTCATTCATATTCATTTATCCCTCTTGCTTTCGTTCTCTCCCCAAAATATGTGTGTGTGTGTGTGTGTGTGTGTGTGTGTGTACATTTAGAGAGAGAGAGAGAGAGAGAGAGAGAGAGAGAGAGAGAGAATGATTCAGAATTTCTAAGTTACAAAATTAGTTTTCTTAGAATTAAAGTAAAAATCCAATATGTTATACATATGATTTCAGAGAGTTTATGGCTCATCCTATGAAGTCTCTGATACCCTCATGACATGGATATAACCTTGGGACTGTGGTTCTTAATCTGGGGATCATGGATTAAATTTTTTTTTTGATATGTGAATTCCCATACAATTGGGTTTCTTTTTAATAGTCTACATTTAATTTTATGAATTTGAAAGCATTCTGAGAAGTCCACAGGCTTTACTAGACCACCTATGGGGTCTAGGATATAAAAAAGGTTAAGAACTCCTACCGTAGAGTCTTTAAGGATATGCCAGTGGAACTCAAGCTCTGTCAGCTTCAGACAATTTTAAACTTCACATGGCACCTTAACGTGGTGCCTGGCACATAGTATATATTTAACACATTCTTTTTGATAGCCTAATTGATTGGAAAGACTTCAAGACTTGGCAACAGATTGTATGTGCTTTCCAGGGGCCAGCTTAACTAAGTGAGGAGAGATGAAGAAACTCTTCACCAACAGGCTGGCTCATAGGTGACAAATTCATTGATCTTGACAAATCATAAGACAGAAAAATTTAAAAATGACCTCTGGTATTATTCTCTTTCCTCTTCCCTGTCCTCTCCCCCAGCCCCCAGTTTTCTTACCGTTCTGCTTAAGTAGTAATGCAAGTGGAGTGGTAGAAGTTGAATCAAGTCAACAAGCATTTTTCTTAGCCGCCATATATGTACCAGGCAATTTTCCAAGTGGCTGGGGATACAAAGAAAGGCAAAGAATTAAAAAAAAACCAATAGAGGAGCATCTAGGTAGCTCAGTAGATTGAGAGCCAGGCCTAGAGATGGGAGGTCTTGGGTTCAAATATGGCCTCAGACACTTTCTAGCTATGTGACCCTGGGAAAATCCTTCTAAATGAGGGCAATGACTTGCTCCCATCTCAATGCTGAGCATGCTGAGAAAGTGGAGAAGGGGAGGATGAGGGGAAAACCAGGTTAATAGCCTTTGCAAGCCATGCTAGTCTTTCCGAAGAGAGCTCATGATCAAAGAAACCAATTTTTTTAGAGTGATCTTTTTCATAAAAAGGAAACCGCATTTAGTCAAACCTTTGTTTAGTCAGATTCTGCTACTTAATATCTTTGTAATCCTCAGCAAACCATTTAATTTCTCTGGACTTGGGATTCCTGCCCTTCTGCCATGGGACCAATAGACAATATTGATCCTCATATGGAAGGTAGGGATTAAAAATTTAAAAAGGTTGTGCTCTCAAGGAATATAATGGAGGAGTCTCACAGTCTAATGGAGGAACTAGCATGCAAACAACTTTGCACAAACCAGTTATATACAGGATAAACTGGAGATAATTTTAGAGAGAAGTCACTAAAATTAAGGAGAACTAGGAAAGCATAAGGTTGGATTTTACCTCAAACTTGAAGGAAGACAGCCAGAACACAGAAGACAGCTTCAAGGAAGCGGAAAGATATCTCTTTAGATAGAGAAATTAAAAAGTTTATTGAGTTGGTCCTACCTTGTGCCCAAAGGCAATCAGAAACATCTTGATGGGGGAGGTGGACAGCTGGATGGCTTTGTGGATTAAGAGCCAGGCCTGGAGCCAGGGGGTGGGGTCCTAGGTTCAAATCTGACCTCAGACACTTCCTCACTGTGTGACCCTGGGCAAGTCACTTAACCCCCATTGCCTAGCCCTTATCACTCTTCTGCCTTGGAACCAATACCCAGTATTGATTCTAAGACAAAAAACAAGGGTTTAAGAAAAAATCAATGATACTTCTTTACCAATATGCAGAGAGTTTAGAGAAAAGTGGGATCAAATTTAGGGCATTTCTGGCAAAGGGGATTCTTTTGTTGAAGTCTTCAAGATGTACCCATTAGATCTATCATAGACTCCATACAGACTCTCAAAACTGACTTTCTTCAGTTGCATCCTCTCAAGGTAGACACCATCATCAGTCATTGCTATACCAGAGACGCTGCTAAGACAATAATGGTCCAAATCCTCAACCTTCTAGAGTTCCTATTATTTTTATTTGAGGGGGAACATAGCAGGATGCCGAAGCTAAGACTGGAGGTAGGATCTTTTCCTTCCTCCCTTTCATGTGATTCCTTCCCAGAGTCTTCTCTCTCCTTTCTGCTGCTAGACACCCAAATAATACATGAGTTCTAAATGGACTCCTCACTTATGGGAAACCCAAAGGGCAGGACAAAATCTCCTTCTGCTGAGATGGTTTTATTGGGGTGTGGTCACTGTGCTTCTTGGAGCCACAGGTGAGAGTTGGGTGACAGGTAGACATCAAAGGTGGATGAGCAGCCCTGGAAAGGGCTTGTCAAGCCCTCACCCCAGAACACCAACAAATACTGCCTCTTCAACCAATGTAAGCATTTCATTTCATCCAGTAGACCCCAGGTACTTCTAAATTGACCAAGCACTTTTCATACCTTCTTGATAATTGATTAAATAGGTTGTTCTTATCTGATTAAAGTAATAACTTTCAAGTAGGTCGAGTGGTTGATTGATTATCCAATCACTTTGTCTAGGTGGTGTTTTCATGAAATCCTGGTTGTTTCTTGTCATGGAGCCAATTGCCCTCCTTTTGTAGATAAGGAAACTGAGGCCTAGAGAGATTAAGTGAATTTTTCAGCATTATCTACTGAAAAGCAAAGGTAAGCATAATGGAGATGGTGAAAGATTTTGTTAGAAAATATAGTTCAAATTAAGGTGGGGGAGGGAATGGCTAGAGTTTTTAGACTGCACAGAAATCTCAAGTTGACATCATGATTATTATCTTCAAGAAAAGAACTGAAAGGTTTTAGACATGGTAAAATCTCTAATATCACCTCCAAAATGAAACTGATGATATCTTAACAGATGGGAAATTACTGCTTACTGATGTGCACATTATTTCTGACTCTACTGTGTGCTATCTGTGTGAAACCAGACCATTAAATCTTTAAAGCAAAGGTCATGGTCAATAATTTTGCACACTAAAGAAAGGATAAAGCTAAGAAAGATATCATGTGTAAAAAATGAGAACTGGATAAAGGAAAGGACATTGACATAGGTTATTATCATTTCCTCCTGAAGTTCTAAGGAGAGAAAGTAGTTGCCACAAAGAGAAAAATAAAAGGAACCAGAAATTGCCTCACTCAGAAATGATTTATTGTCCTGTTAGCTAGTCAGTCAATAAATATTAAACTCCTTCTATGTGTGAGGCACTGTGCTAAGTACTGGGGACACAAAGAAATGTAAAAAAACAAACAAACAATCCCTGCTCTCAGGGACTTTGCAGTCTAATAGGGAAACAATTTGCAAACAACTATCTACAAATAAAAGATATACAGGCTAAGGTGGAAATAATCAACAGAGGGGAAACATTAGAGTTAAGGGAGATCAGGAGTGACTGTAAGAAGGGAGATTTTAGCTGAGACTTTAAGGAAACCTGGGAAATCAAGAGGCAAAGAAGGAGGTGAATATTCCAGGAATGAGACAACCAGTAAAAATGCCTAGAGCTGGGGTATAGAGTGTTTTGTTCAAAGAAGTGTAAACAGACATTAAAGTAAAAGGCAATGACCAACTAAGAAAATAAACTCACTTGAAAAAAGGTACAGAGCATAAGTGGTGTGAAATTATAAGCAATATCTCATAAAAGAGGTGATCAGTGAAAGAAAAATGAATCTGAAGAAATTTGTTTTGAGATCCAACTAAAATGGACCATATTGAAGAATATTTATAGATGGAATAAATAGATGGAATAAATAGATATAATGTTGAATAGATTTACAATGGCTTCTGTAACAGTATATTTTCATCATAGATGACAATGAAATAACATTTGGCTTCTGACAATTTATTTCCCAATGCATTATATCAGGAAATGGACTATGGTTTTACTTTCTCTAACTCAGACCATGTCCTCTGTTCCCCAGGAGTTCCACAAATCACCTGAACCTTGAGCCTTTTCCTTGTGCCTATTGATTTCCTTTGCCCAATAGGCTCTAAGCATGAAGGATCTGCGAAAAGCTAGCTTGTCAACAGTCCAGAGATGTGGATTGAATTCCTGACTCTGCACTTGAGTAAGTTAGGACCAGGACTTCAGGTGTCTCCTCTTATAGGTGGATTTCATTGAATAATAGATCTAGAGCTGAAAGGAACCCCAGAGGCCATCAATTCTAACAGCATTTTACAGATGAGGAAACTGAGGCCCAGAGAAGTTAAATCATTGCCCAGAGTTACACAGCTGGGAGTAAAGGATTCGAATCTAGGTCTTTCTGAGACCAATTTCAATGCTCTATTATGCAGCACTTTCTCCCAAACCTTGATCTAATGATCCCAGATCAGGGAGAGCTCCAAGAATATTGGAAACAGTAAATTAGAAGGGGCTGAAAGGGGCCTAGTGAGAGCAGCAAGAGGTAATATCTTGAGGAAATATCTGGAGGAGACATGACAACTGTCCTCAAGAATTTGAAGGATGGTCATGTGGAAGAAGAATTAGATTTTCTTCTTTTTGGCCACATAAGAATGAGGAACCATGAGTAGCAGTTGAAGATTGGCAGGCTTCAAGTCAATGTAAGGAAAAGATTTCTAACAATGAGAATCATCTAAAGATGGAGTGGAATTCCTTGGGGGCAGAAGTGGGTTCCCTTCATTGGAAGTCTTAAAGCTAAAGCTAGAGTTCCTGGTTATATAGGTTGCTAAGGTGTTGGCCATACTGCATAATTACTGAGATCCCTTCAAACTCTGTGATTCTGCAATTTGCTGACACATAAAGAACACTGGATTTGGAGTTAAAGGATCTGGATTGGAATTTCAGCCTTGCTGTTTTTTATTTGCATGGTGTTGGCATCTCTGGGACTCACTTTCCTGATCTGTAAAGTGACTATTGTGATGGCAACTGCTCTAAATCTACCATCTTAGAATTGTGGTTGTGTAGGTGTATGGGGTTTAGTGGAAAGGTACACAAACTTTGTGGATGCTGGCTTCCCCTGGGAAGGGAGAGTAGGCAAAATGGTCCCCTTTTGTGTAATCTAAGGCATACTATACTGATGCCAGGATAGAAGAGTTCTAGTGACCTTAATCTCACTTCTTTTACCTATTCTTCTCTCTCATCCTTCAGCCCAAATTCTACCTTTTTGATTTTGGAGAAATCTCTTAATTTCTTTGGGCCTCAGTTGCCTTATCTACCAATCAATTAGCATTTATTAATTATCTACTATAAACCAAACACAGTGCTATGGGCTAGAGATGCAAATAAGAAAAAGACAGCTTCTACTCTCAAGGAGCTTCCAATCTAATGGAAGGAGAAAATACACAAAAGAAAGCTGATAAGGTAGGGGTGGGGGGAGATGAAGTCAGGAAGTCCAGTCCAAGTAATGCCACTGGGAGGAAATGAAGAGCTGTCTGGTCTTGAGCCTTCTTTAAATGGAATCTTTGGGAAGAATTTTCCTGGTTTCTAATCAAAGCAGCAGAGGGTACTGAAGAGGTGTGAGTTATCAAAACTGAATGAAATACTAAAGGATGATTAAGAGTTATCCCTTGATAACTGGTCACTTCTAGCTCTAAGTCTATGACATTATAATTCTATGAGATGTATTTTTGGGAAGGCATTGCTAAATTCCCTGAAGATGGTGAGACATAGACCAAGGGAGTAGAGGTGGAAATTCCTCTTGCTTCTGATTCTATTGCCAGGGCTTTCTTCTGAAGATTCCTGAACTTTTCAAGGACTTCAGCATGGAGAAAATGTTCAATGAACATAGATACCCTCTTTGGTTTTCTGGGGCTGTTTCATTCCTTGAGGATAAAGACTCTCACTGTACTGCATGCCAGCAGTCCCCTGGTGAGAATCATGAAGGCTAAAGGGAGCAAATTTTAGAAAATGGAATAAAGATCCAATTTTATAGGAATTCAAACCCATAACCTTCTAGAGATAAAGGGAATGCTTTATTCCCTAAGGCAACTTAGCCTTCTCTGGGGTCCTTTTTTTATTAATGTACAAAAGAGTATTTGTGTGGTGCGTGTTATAGTGTGGAATCTTTTTGCATATGGGTTGGACCAGATGGTCCCTTCAAGTTCATGTTCTGTGATTTTGCGTGATTCTCCTGGCCTTATCCTTCCCACAGAAATACTTACTATTGCAACTAGAGAGCTTGTTCTCAGACCTTTTAGGCAGGGCTACAAGAACATAAAACATTCCAAACATTCTCTTGCCCAACATTTGGCCTTTGAGGGAGGGATACCCAGGGCCTAGAGCAATGTGACATGCTGACAATTAGTTGAGTTTTTGACTTTCAGTGAATTTCAATCAGATTAACACTAGAAAATTTAAGACATCACCACCCTTTTTACTGAGCATGGTGGCTCTAGGTGAGGAGCCCCAACTCTACTACTTATTCCCTGTGACCACGGGAAAGTAACTTATAGGGTCATTGATTTACAGTTGGAACGAACCCCAGAAGTGATCTAGTCCCACCATCTCATCTTCAGATAATATATCTGTGGACTATTGTGGTGAAGTGACTTGTCACAAGTCACACAAGTGGCAGAGCTAGAATTCAAACTCAAGTCCTCTGACTACAAAGTCAGTCCTCTTTTCCCTGGTCCACACTGTCTAGTCTCTTCTCTGCACCTCGTTTTCCTCGTTGGCAATGTAGAGACAAAAATACCACCATTTGCCTCACCAGGCTAGTCAGATTTTCTAATGAAGCAGCCCCCTTTCTAATGAAGTCCTCTGGCTGTTAAATGCTTTTCTGGAGCAGCAATTCTTAGTTTATGTTAGATGACATTGACATTTCTCTGGACATGCCAAGTCCCCTCAGTAGCATATAAGTTCTTTGAGGACAAGAGCTATGTATTTTTTGTCAGGCTAAGACCTGTATTGGCATAGGGAACTAACTTCCTCTTAGGAAAATGCTCCTTCCCAATACAGATCAGCCATCACTCTTCAACTTACGTTCTTAGAGAGCTGCCTGGGATACAGAGCTGATGTAACTGTCTCAAGGGTGGGACTTGAATTTAGGACTTTTTGACTGCAGGAGCAGCTATTTATGCAATATGCCATGCTTCCTTCCCACCACCACTGGACTGACTTTCTGCCCTTGCCCCCTTCTATAGTCTTAGCTCATATTAAACCCCATTTAGGATGCTTGACTGGTCACAGAGCTTGGATGAGATGGGAGTCACCATTTCTATTCCTGTTGGTGAGATGGGAGACTACATGGCTTCATCCCATGCCCTGATATTACTTCCTAAGGCCCTTTAGGACTTATTATTTTCTCTGCCCCTATGATCTGAAAAGTCCAGTACTGTCATCTAACCAACTGTCCTAGCCTAAAGATTCTTGGGTCTTGCCATTCTCCCTGTGGATGAATTTTCATTTTATGAGGCAGCTAGTTATCACAGTAGGTAGAATGTTGCATCAGGAGTCAGGAAGACCTGAATTAAAATGCCATTTCAGATCCATACCATCTGTATTACTCTGGACAAGTCATTTAACTTATGTTAACCTCAATTTCTTCATCTGTAAAATGAGGATGATAATAATAGTAAATCACTCCAGTATCTTTGCCAAGAAAACTCCAAATGGAGTCACAAAGAATTGGACAAAGACTGACTGATTAAACAATCACAACAAAGGAATTTCATAGGGCACCCATCACTCATGATCACATTGCTAGTATTGTGCCAGAGATAGGCAGTGAACCCATACTTCTACATTCCGAAGCTATTTATTTATCTTACTCTAGTAGGGAGGTAAGTATTAGAGTGTGCTGGAACCATTACTAACTCACTTGAAAGAGTCTATTGTTAAATTTTCAATGTGAACATTTATATCTCAGAAATAAGTAATTGCTACAAATAAGGGCTTGATTTATTGTTTGGTTGATTTCTAGACTTAAGAAAGTGTTAATTATACATATTAAATTTTCAAATGTGTATATACATTGTTTTTTCCTGGACAAATTGGTTGTTAAACATTTACCAGCACACTCCTAGGCAAGTCTCACAAATACTCTTTTCTCTGTTTTATAGCTGAGGAGACTGAAGCTCAGATAGGCTAAGTGACCTGTCCCGGGTTACACAGCTAGTAAATATCTGAGGTTGTTTTGATCCCTTTTGATTCTCAGTCCAGTTCTCCTTTCACTATGACAAAAAGCCTTATATAACAGGGATGCCTTGATGATAGTCACTTTCTAGGTGGTCTGAAAATTGGCAAATAAAAGACAAATGGAGTAGATGGGGATGGGAGTATGTAAAGAAAAGTGCAAGGCTCACTTCTTGGATTTGTATACAAAGTGTGTATAAGTTCCAGAGGGCCAGTCTGAGCACAATTCCTTTCTTCCTTTCTTAGCCATTTTGGAGTGAAATTGGGGTGGGGAAAATTATGCAAATAAATGCCAATGGTCATCAACTCCTCCCAGTTCTCCCTCATGCATATAAGCCTCTTACAGACGCAAACAGAAATGAGCCCAACATACCTATAATATATACTTTTCAGCCTCTGGGACACATGGTGCCAACCCGGAGATGCCATTCCCTTGGGACTTTCTGGGAGAGCAGGATTACAGCATCAGCTGGAGGCAACTGTAATTGCCTACAGGAGTTTGACCAATAGAACTTCAGCCTATGCAAAGGATTAACCAAAGGATTTGAGTAAATTTAAGTTAAATAAAATTCATCTCCTGACAACTGAGATTACAGGGACCTTGGATGAGGTCCAGTTGGGAAATGAAAATGAGAAATTAGTCCCCCTTGGGATTCTTTTTTCTTGATGTCTTCAAAACCCTTCCCTGGAGCCCTGGCACCTACCCCAGGGGTTTGGGATGAGAATAAGTCTTGAATCTAGACTGGGGTTCCTTTTCCCCTCACTTTTTTCCTCTCTACCCCTTCTCCTTCTCTCTTGGCTTCCTCTTTGGAGATCAATGAGTAAGATGAATTTGGATAAATCAGATCATAAGTACATGAAGAGAATCAGCTATTTTTAGGAGTCCTGCAATGGATCCTTATGTCAAGTAAAGGATCTCTTTTGAAACTTCTGTTATCATGAACTGAAGCTGGGCTTCGGGAGAGAGGATTGAAATGTACCACTTACTGAAAGTATGACCATGAGTAAGTTGCTTCATTCTCCCAGGAGCAGCAAATGCCATGCTGGATCTAAAGTTCAAATTCTGCCTTTGATTATGCCTTGGCTTCTTTCAAATTCCAATGAAACTCCTATAGAGAACCTTTCCTGTTCTCCCTTAATGCTAATATTTTCCCTCTTTTGGATTTCTCCAATATATCTTATTTGTACATATTTGTTTGCATGTTGCCTCCCCCACTAGGGGACTCCTTGAGGATAGAGACTATTTTTTGCTTTTCTTTGAATTCTCCAGGGCTAAGCAAAGTGCCTGCAAAAGCAGGTATTGAATAAATGCTTGACCCATTTCCTGTTCTATAAAGCAGAGATAATAGGCTTGGTGGCACCCACTTCACAGAGTTGTTTGTAAACCTTGGATAAGATCATAAGGGAGCCCATGAGATAATTAATATAAAGGGGTTTGTAAACTTTAATGTTGTGTACAAATGCCATCAATTATTATTGTATTTGTTGTTGTTGGAGCTGTGATTTCATTATGGGGCAGGGTTCCCAGTGAGGAACTCTAGCTCTCTATTTGCCAGAGAAGATGGTAACCTTTTCTGCAAGTTAGAGTCTAGACTTGCCTGGAGTACTGAGAAGTTAACAACTTGCCTTGGGTCAACACAGTCTGCATTGGTCAGAGGCATGGTTTGACCTAGAGATCTTCCAGGTTCCAAGGCCATCTTTCTCTCCACTATGCCACGCTGTGAATAGAATCCCCAAATCTGCCACTTTTACATTTTTGAGGCAGGACCTAACAAATGCTGGTGATAAACAGAAGTGAGCTATCCACACTTTTTCATCAGACCCATTTGTGGACCCCACAACACATATTTATGGCTAACCCATTCTGGCTTTATGGAAGAGAGAAAAATTCACTGCCCCACCGAAGACTGAACCTGTGGACTTCATTCAGGAGTCCGGGCCAGCAGAGTTAAGTAATACAAATAAGCCGGCATGACCAAGAAAGGAAAGCTGTAGGACACAACATGTTCCAATTCCTTTGCCAGAGGACTCTTGCCCTGACTCTCAATAAGAAGTAAAGTAATGACAATCTGAGAAAGAATGTCTTCTGTGATATTATTTTCCCTTAGAGGAGCAATCAGGGCTCCAAGAACAGTGAATGAGAGTAAGTTTCTGCATATGGTACAGCGCAAAGAGCACTAGTACTGGAGTTAGAGGCTGTGGTTCAAATCCTGCCTCTGGTATTTACCATCTCTGTCATGTTTGTCAAGTCACTTAAACTTCCTGGGCCTTAGTTTCTTCACATTTGTAAAATGGAAAGATTTAGGTCTGTTTTGCTTAGAAGGCAGCCAGTCAGTCAAACAAAGATAAACAAATATGAACCCATTAATCAACTGCCTAGTATTTTGCTGACTTTTGTTTGGAGATAGAGGAAATGTAAGACTGCCTTCCAGGAGCCTCCTGTCTAAGAGGAGAGACAACAGAGACAATTAGACTTTTCTGAAATATTACTGGTTCACAGATGCCATCTAGAGGTCCTAGGTATATTGTCTCCAGATCCTATTTGCTATGAAGTCTTCCTCTCATCTGAATTCAAAGTACAGATATCTCTTCCACGTCCCTGGGGTTAGAGGAACAGTCCTCCTGAGAGCTGTAAAATCCACATCAAACTTTTTGACCTTCCCTTCCTACAGAGAAGAAGTCTGAATCTTTATTTTTTCTTTTATGGGATGTTTACAGTATCTTATTGTAAAATCCAGGTTAAGTATTTGGAATGAAACCAGCTACTCCAAAATCACCAATAGATTCTTCGTGGCTAAAGCCATTTGTCACTTCTACATCCTCATATTTTTTGGCTTTTCTATGGCCTTTGATTCTGCCTGTCACCTTCTCCTGGATAGTCTCCCCTGGGTTTTTATGATGGCATTCTTTGTCTTTGTTCTCCTTCTTTATGATGGAACCTTCTTAATGACTCCATAAGAATGTATTATGCAGGGGCAGTTAGGTGGCTCATTGGATAAAGAGCCAGGTCTAAATCTGACCTCAATTTGACACTCTTCATTGGTATCACAATACATGATATTGATTGTAAGATAGAGGATAAAAGGGAAAAAAAATTATACATTTACTATGTTCCAGGAGCTGCACTAAATGAAGGGACAAAAATAATTCCTGCCCTCAAGAAGCTTACATTCTCATTGGGGAAATAGCATGTAAATAACTAGGTACATACAAATTATATACTGAGTAGATGGAGGTAATTTCAGAGGGCTAGGACTAGCAACTGGGGAGGCTGGGAAAAGCTTCTGCAGAAGGTAGGATTTGAGCTGTCTTGGAGGAAGTCAGGGAAATAAGAGACAGAAGTAAGCACCGGGAACATTTCAAGCATGGGACTACCCAATGAGGGAAAGTACAAGGGATGGGAGATGGAGTGTCATGGTGAAAGAACAAGTAGGCTAGCAGAGCTGAATCATCAAATTCAGGCAAGGGAATATAATGTGAGAAAAATGGAAAGTACAAAAAGTCCAAAGGTCCAGGTTATGAAGAGCTTGCCATTTATAACAGAAGGATTTATATTTGCTCTTGCATGTATTAGGGAGCCACCAGAGCTAAATGAGTAGGGAGGTGATATGGCCCAATATGGGCTTTAGAAAAGTCATCTTGGCAGCTGAATTTTTTGGAAGATGGATATGAGGGAAGAGAGACTTGAGGCAGAGACTAAATGGGAGTAATCTAGGTAAGAGATGATGAGAGTCTAACCTAGGGTAGTTGGCTGTGTGGTAAAGTGGAAACAACAAGCTATGACAATAAATGGGATATCCAGGGGGAAAGAGAATGAAAAACTGAAGCTCATACCAAGGTTTTAGGCTTGGGTGGCTGTAAGGATTGGTGCTCCCTTCAACACCAATAGGTGGGTTTGTGAAAGGGGAGAGACTTTCTAGTTTTGGTATCCAGAAGGCAGTTGGTGATTGGCAACCATAGTTCACCAGAGAACATAGGGTTGGATATATGGATCTGGAAATTATCTGGATAGAAAAGATAATTTTACCTAGGGTAAAATACTAGATCACTCTCCATAGCCATCTCTGTCCCTACCCCTGTACTCCATGAGTGGCTATGTTCCAGGGCTTTGTGCTGAGCCATCGTCTCTCTTCATCCAATTAGTGGCCTTCTCTATACTCATTTATCATCCCAACTGAAAATATCCAGCCTTTTTCCTGAGCTCTAGTTCAGCATCTCCTATTTCTTGTTGGACATCTTCATCTGGTTGTCCCATAATCATTTCAAACTTAATTTGTCCAAAAGATAATTCATTATCTTTTCTCCTAAACCTGCCACTCTTCCTAACCCCCCCATTTCTGTTTAAGATTCGACCGTCCCTGTAGTCATCATGTTTACAATCTAGAAGTCAGCCCTAACTCTCTCCTCTCATTCACCTTTCCCCCATATTTGATCAATAGTCTTGTCGATTTTATTTCCTCAGCATCACTCACATCCCTCCCCTTCTCTCCACTCATACTACTAACCACCCTACATCAGACTCACTATCTCTTGCCTGGACTATTGTAATAGTCTCCTCATTGGTTTCTCTTCATCTCTTTTCTCTCCTTTTCAATTGAAACCATACATAAATGCCAAATTGACCTTTCTAAAGCTCAGATCTGATTATATCCCTGTCCTACTCTAGAGTTTCTATGGTTTTCCATTATCTTTAGGATAAAGCCCTTCAAATCTGATTCCAGCCTATCTTCTTCTGACTGCACATTACTCCTTATGATCTCTATACTCTAGCCAAACTTTGTGCCTTTTCTCCAAATACATCATTCCAATCTCCAACTTCTGAACTGTTCACAGGCTTATGCCTGAAATGCTCTTCTTCCTTACTTCTTCCTCTTGGATTCTCCACCTCCCTTTAAGACTCATTTCAACTGTCGTTTGTTTCTAGGAGCTTTTCCTGATTTTCCCAGTCATTAATTTTCCCTGTGCCCCAAATCACTTTGGGTTTATTTTCTAGTTGTTCAGTACCTAATTCTTTGTGAATACTTACATGTTATTTTTATGAGAATGTACTATAATGTATTTGGATCTCAAATCTAGAGCCTTGCACAGAGTAGGCATTTCACAAATATTTCTCAACTGATTGATTATAGATTTAGAGCTTTAAGGGAAGTTACTTATTCTAACTCCTTCATGTTAAAGATTGGCAAAAAAATAAGAAATGTTGATGACTTATGTGAGTTGATTTCATATCCTGCTACTTTTCTAAATTATCTAATTATTTAATAGACAGACTCTGAAGAGTTCAGCACAGTGACTAGCACAAAGCTTAACACAAGTCTGTTGATTATTGCTGCTTAAACTACTCCAGTTTTATCTCTGCTTCTAGTCTTCATTCAAGACTTTTATAAATTAATTCCTTAATCCATACCTTAGTTTTCCCATATGAAATCTCAAAAGTGATCTGCAAACCAGCCTTCCCAAGACCTGCTGTGAGGTTTCTCTCTCCCTCCCATGACTCACTAACTTGAGAATGGTCCAGTGTTGTGGAAAGGAAGGAGCAATGAGCCTAGAGTCAGGTCATTTGCTTCTTGGTCGTGGCTCTGTCACAAACAATCTGTGATCAACAGGTCTTGAGTTTCCTCATCCTTGTCTTTCAGAGTCCAGGACTAGAAATTGAAATGAGTACCAATTAGAAATGTGTTGTTTTGGTTCAGTATCTCAATGCTGCCACCTGGAGGTTGCAGTGGGCATTTTGTTAAGAATAGCAGCTTGTATGTATTGTGGTTTGGTTCATAGATCGAAGGACAGGAGAAACCATAGAGGGGAAAAAAAAAAAACATAGAGAAACCAAGTTCAAACCCCTTTTTGAAAATATATAAATGAGGAAACCTAGAGAGCTTAAGGGCATTTTCCAGGGTCATTCATCCAGTCCAGAATATGTTAGAGACAAGATTTGAACTAAAGTCTTTCTGGCTCAGATATCAGTTTTCTAGTTATATTTGCCTCTTAGGTATGTTATCTTTTTCCTCCTTCCCCTCACTTTAGAGGAACACTTTTTCTAGGGGAAAATTTTCATCCTCTAATACGGAAATATAATTAGAGATGGTATAGCCCTTTATGCATTCATGATCCTTGATAATGGCCTCTTTGCTGTCCTTGAACAAGAGACTCCCTTTCCACCTGTAGACATTTTTCACAAGCTGTCCCCTATGCCTCGAATGCTTTCCCTCTTAATTTCCACTTCTTAGATTCCCTGACTTTCTTCAAGTTCCAGCCAAAATTCTATCTGCTAAAATGAATCATTTCCCGATTCTCCATTATTCTATTGCCTTTCCTCTGTTGAGTCTTTCCAATTTATCCTATATGTAGCTTTTTAAATATACAGTTGTCCACAGGTTCTTCCCACTGTAGGAACATCTTTGGCCTTTCTCTGTGTCCTCAGTGCTTAGCACAGTGTCTGACAATGTTTGTAAGCACTTAATAAATACTTATTAATTGCTGGACTGACTACATAGCACAGTTCTTTAATAATAATTTACAACTAAAATCATGGCTCTGGAGCTAAGAAAGATCCTAGAGGCCATCTCATCAAATCTTCTCATTTTGCAGATGTGTAAACTGAAAAATTATTCCTTTTTCTTTTTACATTTTTCTGATTGTGGGTATTTGATCTAATATCTGAGGGATTGGCTCTAGGCATATGGGGATTGCTTAACCAAATTATTAAACACTGGTCTCTTTGGGTTTCATCCAGGAAAGCTTTGGACTAAGCCAGAGATGTCAAATTCCAGGCCAGCAAAACTCTCAAAGGACTAAACTAGCTTAAAATGTAGTTAAGAATGATGAAGACTAAACTATTATTAGCAAAATAAACAAAATAAAAATGATTAGCAAAGTTCTTGGAATCATAGATTTAGAGTTGGAAAGGTTTAGACTACATTAGGTCCCACTCCATTTTACAGATGAGGTTACAAACTGAGGCTTAGCATCACCCCAATAGTTAGTGTCTGAGGGGTTATTTAGATCAAGGTTTTCCTGACTTTAAGTACAGAACACTGTCCATAATACCACATTGCCTCTCTGCGACAACTTGGAAAGCATCTAAGCACACTTCTACACATTCAAAGCCCTTCATTCAAATATCTCAAGACTTTATAGAACATCAGCTCAACCTACCCTAATTCAGGAATATTTTCTATAGTGTCTATGACTCAGGTCATCTAGCTTCTGATTAAGCCAAGGAGGAGCTTACTACTTAAAAAAAATTATCCTTGAAAACTTTTTATTGTACGTAGAGTAAGATAGCTAGAAGCAGTTTAGATGATTTCAATTTTGTAGGCAACATTATAGTATGCAGCAAGTCAGACATAGGTCTTCTTCTCTCCATCAGGTCCGATCAGTGTGTTGACTATGGCCACATTGATGTCATATAGTTTCTTTACCACCTGCTTGATCTGATGCTTGTTGGCCTTGACATACACAATGAAGATGAATGTGTTACTATTCTCTGTCTTCTTTATATCAGACTCAATATTCAAGGGAAACTTCATGATAACATAGTGATCAAACTTGTTTCTCTGAGGGGTACTTCTCTGCAGGAACTTGGGCTGCCTTCAAAGCCTTGGTGCCTTGGGTTGATGAAAATGGAAGCTGTTTGGATCTTCTTTTTATAGCTTTGGACACCCTTTAATACCTTCACCTTCCCAGGCCAGTCTTGCCACATTCTGAGCTTTAGGAGGCTTTTTTTTAGGAGCATGACATACTTTGGTATTCATCTGCGTTTACTTTCCCTTGCCTTACTAATTGTACTTTGTCTTACCAGCTTTCTTCTACTTCTCTTCAAGATTATTCTTTTCTATAAGTCTTTTTCATTCTTTTCTCTTTCAGACTGTCTTTTTTTTTCTCCTATAGCAACAACCTTTATTCAGTCCTAGCTCTTCTGCTATTCCAGGATAGCACAGTGGAGAAAAACACAGACTGAATTCATGAGGGCCTGAATTAAAATCTCATCACTGGTATAAAAATATGGGGCGCCAGGGATGTTAAAATATAACCTAATGGTTGTGGGTACACACACACTGGGTTGAAGGAGAGACAGGACCAGGATAGGGAGACCAGAGTACACAGCTAAGCTGTTGCTGTCAAGAATGGCTGTTGGCCAACTGTCACCCAGTTCACCACGAGGCCAGAGTCTTTGAAACCAGCAGACAAGGTAAAAGGTTTTAACAGTTTTAATTATGATTTAACTAAATGAAGGTGGGATAGGGGATTCTACACTAAAACCTAAATGGCAAAACCACAGGCAGGGGGAGGACTTGACTTCTCTAATCTTAGTGATCTAATCAGGCAGGGCCCAAAGGAACAGCACTGGAGTCTCTGGGAGGCTGCTTCAAACCTGGTTCCAGCCAGGTTTGACCAGCACAGCTAAAGGCCTGAGGGTGGCTTTGAGGGTTCTCACGGTAATCCAAAGATGATCACAGGATGCCGAAAGCCAAGGTGGTCCAAGGTATCCAAGTAGAGCGAGTGTGCTTGAGATGCTGTCCACCAGATCCCAAACTCCTCCTCCACTTGGTGCTGCTCTGTAATTCTTGTCCACTTGCTAGAAGCTACCACCACTCAGGATCCCAAGGAATCAGGTTGCAGGGTGTCCTTAACTCTGGGATCTCCCAGGGATAGCAACAGTTTGTGCCAACCACTAATGGAGTCTCTCTCAGAGCACAAGCCCACTTCCTGCTCCTTCATTCCATCTTGGAATGCTCTGGCCCTTCCTGCTAGGTCCAACCTTAATACTTAATTAATTACTAACTAATCTTCCTCACAACAGTTCCCCCCTTTGCACAAAGCCAAAATTAACAAAATTTTGGTATTTGTGCACTACAAACTAAACTAAAATTCTAACCCAAAATAACAAACAATCTACACTAACTCTATTCTATCTAACACTATCCTACTCTACCCTACACTAAGGATTTCAACAAGGCAAGGTAAAAGGATAAATACATTGAACAGTTACATAGTTCAAAGCATAAAAGAACAAGTAAAAATGCAAAATTTCCAACAAAATCAACAGTAAATATGAAATATCAACACAAAAATCAAAATAAACATCAAACATAACTCCTATTCTAATACAGAAATATCAACACATTCATGCAATGGCTCACCGTTCTTTGGCAAATCAGGAAGAAGAGTAGCTGGATTAAGTATGCTACATCTCTTCAACTTGATGTTCTCACTACCTAAGAGAATAATTTCATACTTAGCTATTTGTTGGTCTGGATATGCTTGAGTACAAAACTTCCTCATTAGTGCTTTTATCTGATGTGAACAATAGACAGTTAAAGGACATCCCAAAACTAGATCAGCTGACTTCTGGACTAACTCAGCTGCTGCTGCTACCCCCCTTAGACAGGGCACTGTCTCCGCAGCTATCAAATCTAATTGACAGCTGTAATACCCAATTGGACGATAACTTTGTCCTAGAGTCTGTGTCAACACACCAGACGCTATACCTTTTCTTTCGTTGACAAACAGCTGAAAAGGTTTCTCATAGTCTGGGATTCCCAATGCAGGTGCAGATAGAATGGTTTCTTTCAGCTTATCCAAGGCTAAACGATGTTCAGGCTTTAGTTTCAGAGGTTCTGGTTCTGTATTCCTGGTCAGATCCCACTATATCCAGGAATCCATTGTCCACAGAAACCAGTAGTTCCAAGAATAGCTCTAAGTTGTTTTTTAGTTTTAGGTGCACTCAATTTCTGTATGTCAGCTGTTCTCTTTTGTGTAATACTTCTGGAACCCTCTGACAACACGAATCCGAGATATTGCACCCGGGGCAAAACGAATTGTAATTTTGCTTTTGAGATTTTATGTCCTCATTTATACAATTCAATCAAAAGAATCTTGCTGTCCCTAAGACACACCTTTGCATTTGGGGATGCCAAAAGAATATCGTCCACAAAATGCACCAATTTACTCTCCTTAAATTTAATAGTTTTTAGATCTTGATTTAGAATCTGAGAGAACTGGGAAGGTGAGTCAGTATACCCTTGTGGGAGATGAGTCCAGAATGATCTTGATATACCACTTAATTTCTTCACTTCTAAACTGATAAAATTGGCCTTTGTAGATCCATAAGGATGAGAGTTGAGGAGAATGGAGTTAGTGTCAGGAAGAACTGAATTCAAAGCCACCTCATGCACTTAATCTTGTTTCCCAATTTCTTCATCTATAAAATGAGGGAGTGGGACTAGATGTTTTTTAAGATCTCTTCTAACTCAAAATCTATTAAGTTCAACTTTTCAAGTCCTCTCAGATTCCCCCTCCTCAAACTAAATCTTTGGCCTTTTTCATAGTTTCTAAGCCCACCAAAATAGGTCTTTCTCTTTCTCCCATAAAACCTTCCATTGAAACTGGAAGAATTAAGCCTATAAACTCCTAAATAAAGACCACATTAGGTGAAACTTTCTCTCTCCTTTTGTCTTCTGTATCCTTCTGCCTTGCCTTTAGCTTTATCTTCTCCCTTCATATCTTTTCTGCTTCAGACTTCTCATCTACCATTCTAGGAAATTAGAGTTGATGATGACTAAAGTCCCCTTCAACACTAATGTTATAATCTTTTCTTGTCCCAACCCTAACCTTTTCACAAGATCATAGATTTAGATCTTGAAAGGACCTCAGAGATCATAATCAGTCGAACCTCATCATTTAACATGTGTGGAAACTTGAGTTCTGGAGAGTTGTCCAAGGAAAGATAAAATCTGGGTTAAGATCCTAATTCATGCATTTTAACTCCAAATTCATTGCCTTTTCCAAAGTACCACAAAGCATGTGTTTCCCTCTATAATAAGCAACCCCAATTTTACCTGGATGTTCTAGCTTTACTATATTTTGCCCTATTCAGAAGCATTTTGTTTTGTCCTTAGAGCCACACAGAAAGGTCAGTTTGTGCAGGGGAGGGTACACTGATGTTGAAGTCAGAGAATTTATGTTCACTTATCACCTCTGACACCTACTACATGTAGAGCCTTTAACAAATCATTTAGTAATAATTATGACAATACCTAGCTTTTACATAGGACTTTTAGGTTTGCAAGGTACTTTAAAATATTAATCTCATTTTAATTATGCAATCATACTAGAAACTTGGAACTATTATTATCCCCATTTTGCTGAAGAGAATACTAAGGTAGATAAAAGATGACTTTCCCAGGAACATGCAGATACTATAAATGTCTGAAGCCAGGTTTAAATTTAGACTTTCCTGATTTCAAGTCTGGCACTCTATCCATGATTCCATCTCCCTAAGCCTCAGTTTCCTCATGTATAAAATGAGGAAGATGGACTAGATGGCTTCTGAGGTCCCTCCTATACCTAAGCCTAAGATTTTAAAGAAGGATATGGATAAAAGGGAGAGTATCCAGAGGAGGATGACCAATATGGTGAAAGATCATAGGATTCTAGACTTGGAGTAGTCAAAGGATCCCAGAGGTTATCTGTACCAATGATATCTTTATATAAATAAGGAAAACAGGTTCTAGAGAGGTGATGTGACTCACCTAAGGTTACATAGGTAGGCTCTAAGGATATGCCATTTTAGGGTCAGGTTACAAAAAACTTGGAATATTCAGCCAGAAGTAGATAAGGTTTAGAAAGGTTTGGATTGTTGTCTTTTGAAGTACTTAAAGGGCTATGGGTTATGATCCCCATAAAGAGGATTACATTTATTTTGCTTGTCCTTAAAGTACAATGGGTAGAAGTTGAACATGAAAAGATTTAGGCTTAACATGGGGGAAAAAATCCCAAATACTTCCTAACAGTTTTGTTGTGCAGTTGTTTCTTAGTCATGTAAATTCTTGTTCCCTCATTTGAGATTTTCCTGGCAAAGATACTGGAGTGATTCACATTTCATTCTCATTTTACAGATGAGAACCCTGAGATAAATAGGGTAGGTGACTTGCCCAGGATCACTAAGTTAGTAAGTGTCTGAAGGCAAATTAGAACTCAGGTCTTCTTTACTCCAGTCCTGGGACTCTACCCACTGTACTATCTAGCTACTCTAGTATATCTAGTTGCTATAGTCCTAACACTTAGGGCCATCCAAAATTGGAATTGAGAAGTACTGAATTTCTCTTTACCGGAGGTCTACAAATATGTGTCAGGCATGTTATAGAGGGGATTTTTGTTCAGGTATAGATAGGATTACATGGTCCCTTTCAATTTTGAAATTTCCTATTTCTGTGAATCCTTCCTGTCATTTTCCCCCCTTCACTTTTCCCATTCCTCTCCCTTTTCTCCTTTCTTCATTCCTTCCTTCTCTTTCGTCCTCCTCTCCACCAAGGGTTTTGCCTTCTTACTGACACTCAGAAAGAGTTCACTGTGCACTGAGCCTGTTAATATTACTGAACAATTACCTCTGACCCATAAAAAATTGCCTTCATTGTCACTCCTGCCAGTGAAACATGAGCTGGTGCTGCTTGGCCAGATGCCAGGAAAGACAGTCAGGGAACAGATTCTACCAATTTCCCAGCTTGACAAACAAGGAATCAATTTTGCTCTTTGCAGAGCAATTGAAATGTCTTCATCCATTAACCAAAATCTATGACTCTGTATTTGATTTCCATTTCTGACTCCAGCTATTGATAATCATCCAATCGTGAGTCATTTAGCAAAAATGAGTTAACCTAAGATCTATTACTAGTCCTTTTGCCTGCCCCTTCCCACTCACTGAGGGAACAAAGGAATTCACTGAGTCTGATTGTATATCTAGAAGGGACCTTAGTATATCTGGATGCAACCCTACAGACCATCTAGTCAAACTCCTTCATTTTTCAGTTGAGGAAACTGAGTCTCAGAGACATAATTGCTTTTCCCAAAGTCATGTAGTGGAAGGTTTGGAATTTGAACTCAAGTCCTTGGACTCCATTTTCCCACTGCACTATGCTGATATATATTTTCTTACATGGGAAGCTCCCACTAGGACTGTCTCTCCTTGTTCTTTGGTTTCTCTGGGCAGGAGGCAAGGAGAAATACAGAGTTAAATACTGTGCTCTAAGCACAAGGAAAACCATCGCCTTCCTTCCCACAGATATTTTGGCTATCATGGTCTGAGCTCCTCAATCTGAGTGCTCTGTTTCTTTGCTAATGCCTAAGAGGAAAATATTGCTCCGGGTTCCATTTATTTGTTGGATTGTTAACATTCCTCCCACAATCTTTCAGACAGAGCAGTGCTTGGGTATCCACTAGATGTCAATGTTTCTCCATTCATCATGCAGGGTAAGGCTACTGTATTTAACTTGTTTGATAAAGTAAGCTGCCCTAGTTTTTCTTCAAAAAGGGGTTAATGTCCATCAGGAGCTGATGGGGCTGGCTAAAGTTCAGTGTTTGGAGTCAACCCAAATATAAGAAAATAATTTCTTTTCCCGCCTTCACTGAGATGTAAACCTATTCAAATTGGGGGGGGGGGAAGGGAGGAAGAGGAGGAAGTCCTTTCCTTCAAGCACTTTATATTCTGCTAGAGTAGGAAATTAATTTTCTAATATGTTCTCATCATAAATGAGATCTTCCCCTGGTTTGAGAAAGAACTAGGTTACTTTCTTTGTGTTTGAACTTCCAGTAAATGTAGTACGTAAGCATAAGGGCTAGAGATAGCTTAAACCAGCATTGCTAAAATTTCAGTGTAAGCATTCATACCTTGGAAATGGACAAACCTACAAATCAGGGATTGATTTATTGTTTTTTTGATTGTCTAGACCTAAGAAAATGTTGGAGAAAATGTTAATAATACAGATTAAACTTCAAAATAAGCCTTGAGTACCTCCTGTTCCCCATCCCCACCCTCAGAGAGGTATTTATTAAACATTTACCAGTCCATTCTTGAGCATACGCCAATCTTCTCAACTATTGCTATGCATCATTATTCCTCTCCAACAGATCAGAGAATTTCAATGCTGGAAACTACCTTTTTAGGGACTTATCTCATTCAGTCTGCTCTAGTAGACTAGAAATTATTAATTCCCATGGACTCCTTCCTTTATTTTCCACAGGAATGATTCTTCTCTCTCTTTAAGCCCTTATCTGCATCCCACCTTCATCCTTATAAATGACTCCATCTCCTACTTCAGCGAGAAGGCAGTGGCTCTCTGATGGCAGTTTCAAGTCCCCTTTTCCTTTTCAAAACTTCTCAGGATCACTGCCCATTCTTTCCTTCTTTCCTCCTAGTTGAAGGAAACAAGATATCATGTGACCTCCTCAAATCCCATTTACTTTTCAAATGGAGACAAAGCTTTAAGCTAAGCAAATGTCCTCAAGAATGTTGGGCTTCAATATTGTGCTTCTGGGTCAGGTCAGTCAGTGGTGCTTCTTGAATGGTTGACCTTAGGGTACCCATTTAAAAGAAGGAATAAACACTATCAGGAAACAAAACCATTTCATGACCACAGTGCAAGGAAGTGTAGGATTTCTTCTGGAGGATCTATTTGTAAACAACTGAGAACATTTTCCTGGAAGTATTTTATGTCCCCCCACTCCTGTTTTTACTGACAACACCAAAGCTTATTGTTCTTTTTGGGAATCCCATTCTGAACAAAAATACATTCAAGTCTTTCCCATTATTCTTATCAAAAAGGTAAAGAAGGGTGGTCTAGAAAATGAATTCAGAACTTGTTGGATGGCTGAGTTCAGAATAATCCTTAATGTCTAGATGTCAACTTGGAAGGTCTCCAGTGGAATGCCCTCGGGCTCAATGCTTGATCCTGAGCTGTTTAAAACTTGCCAACTTAGACGAAAATATTGAAATTGTGCTTGAGATCCGAGACAGCAAGATTCCAGGTCCAATACTCTGTCCACTATGCCATGCCACCCAGATGCCTTTAAGATAAGGTAGGAGACCTTTCCCTATTCCTTCCATGTTCATAAAGGGGGAGGAGGGTTTTTGTCTTGATAGTAACATTTTGTTAAAGTTTTCTCTGCCTTTCTTCCCAGGATGGAGAACTGGCTGGATAAGCCTATAGCAGAGAGATTTGCAAAAGGAACACTGGGGAATGGATGTAAAGGCATAAGGCTGTGTGTGTCCAAGCTGTGGTCCTCTCCTGGGCTCTAGGTAAAAGGAGGCAATAACCTGTGCAACCCCCAATTATCAAGGGCAACGAGGCAGTGCTGGATCAATTCGGAGGGGTACCAGGGCACATCACTGGGGAGCGGGGCTCGATCCCCAAGCGACCAGGTCAGAGATTCTCCTTGAGTTTCTTTGGCGACCTCACTAAGGCAAGCCTGGGAGCAGGGCTGTTCTCCGGGGATCATTCCATTCTTTAATGCACTGACAAAAGCATGAGTCCAGGCTACAAAGACGGCAGAGCAGAATTCCCCTTTCTGTGGCCATCCATCTCCAATAGAGTGATCACTGCTGTCTGGCCCACTTCTGCCGCTACTCTCCTTATTGACCTATTTGTTCGGGATATTAAGCACCTTTGACTTGGCTGGGGGATGGTTAATCAACCGACTTGTCACAGTGATGGATTTTTCTCAGATTATTGCTTAATGAGCTTATTTAGAGACATAAATCAACCAGGACATCAGTTACTGGAGGTCTGTAGAATGATAGGAGAGGTAAAATTAGCATGATGTCTACAGGCTTCTCGGGCCAGAGTGCTGAGGTCCGTAAATTCTGGCCTTGGGGAGTAGATTATCACTGCGTTTGGCTAGATTTTATTACTCTCACTCTTTCTGTCTCTGTCTCTTCCCTCCTCCCCCAAACCCTCCGAGAGATTTCTTGTCTTTTCCAGCTCTTTTGTCCAGAGTATCTCCTCCATAGGATTGTCGTGAGACCCACCTATGAAAACAGGCCAAATATTTCCCAAGCTTTGAAGCATTATAAAAGCAACAACCATCTTCTTCCTCTTCTTTCTTCCTCATCTCATTCTTCTCATCTTTTTTTTTCTTTTTTCTAAACCCTTACCTTCCATTGGAGAGTCAATACAATGAATTGGTTCTGAGGCAGAAGAGTGGTAAGGGCTAGGTAATGGGGATTAAGTGACTTGACCAGGGTCACACAGTTAAGCAGGATCTGAGGCCAGTTTAAACCCATGACTTCCCATCTCTAGACCTGGCTCTCTACCCACTGAGCCACATAGTTCCTCTTCTTCTCTCTTTTCTTTTTATGGGTTTCAGATGGAAATGGTTCTTGGACAAGTTGTTCTGCTAAAACTCCATAGAGAATTGCAAGGGTGAATAAAAATTGTTTGTTTTTTTTTTAAGCCCTTCAGTGTATTGCTTCCAAGGGAGAAGAGTGGTAAGGGCTAGGAAATTCGGGTTAAATGACTTGCCCAGGGTCACACAGTAAGGAAGCGTCTGAGGTCATATTTGAACCCTCTAGGTCTGGCTCTCAATCTATGGAGCCTTGCCTCCCATAATTGCTTCTTGTAGTTGATTCCTCATTTCATTCTCATCTTATTTGATGGAGTTTAGGTAGAAATAGCCCTACTTACATCCTTTTATTTTTAATATTTGGTGAATTCTCACACAGGTATATGATACAATCTTACCAATGCATAATAGAAGTACAGTACAAGCTCATCTGTGAGCTTACTGAGAGTAGAGGATCATAGACTTAAGGTACAAGAGCCCCCTCATTGTACATACAAGAAAACCAGACTCCCAGGCAGACTGAGTCTTTGGGAAACCACCTGTAGTAAGAACAATAGTGGACGTGGCATGTTTCCCAGGAATGATCACTATTCTTAAGCACTTTGAAAAAAATTCTATGTAAATTTATTGTGTAGACTTTTTTCAATAGTTGGGACAATGGCAATAGGGGAAATGGGGTTGCAAAATTTTTGTAAATTAACTTGATTTGTGTGAATGAAATCTTTGTGACCTCCTTGGTGGCTTGCAGAGGGTGAATATTCCGCAAACCATTGTAAAATTTTTTTTCAAATGCCAAAAGTGAAACCAAGCAGCAGCACACACATGCATGTGTGTGTGCATGTACGCACACAAACACACTTATTGTGTTATCATGCAGGTTTGATTTTTTTATACTGAATTTGAATATTTAAGAAACTGTCTTCCCATGTAGTTTCAAAATCATGAGGATTCAGTGGGGCAACATTTATTAAAATGCTAAATTTTTATGGATCAATGTTTTGTGCAGGTGATTGTGGACCCTATTTTTGTCTGTGTTAATGTGCAGGCTTCAATATAGCTAGTTAAATTCCCAAGGGTATTTGGGGGGGGGTAATCTATATTTTAATATAAGGATGTGTAATTTATTTATTTTTTAATTTATTTTTTTAATAACAAATTTCCATATAAGTTTTCTGAAGTTCTATCATCTAAATTCTTTCCCTCCCTTCTTCCCTCCTCCCTTCCAGAGCTGGTAAGCAATTCATTGTATATGTATTATCATGCAAAACATGTTTCTATATTATTCATTTTTGTAAGTGAATAATTTATAAAACAAAACCCAACAACATATATTTAGATAAACAATTGGTAAATCGTATACTTTCATCTAGTTCTTTCTCTGGAAGTGGATAGCACTCTTTGTCATAAGTCCCTCAGAATTATTCTGTTTCATTGTATTGTTGTTAGTAGCAAATTCTATCACATTTGATCATTCCACAGCATTACTCTTACTGGGTACAGTGTTCTCCTGGATCTGCTTATTTCACTCTGCATCAGTTCATCATAGGTCTTTTTAGCTCTTTCTGAAATCATTTGGTTCATCATTCCTTATAGCACAATAGTATTCCATCACTATCATATATGACAAGTTGTTCAGCAATTCTACAAATGAGGGACACCCCTTTAGTATCTAATTCTTTGCCACCACAAAAAGAGCAGCTATAAATATTTTTGTACAAGTAAGTCCTTTCACATTTTTTTTATCTCTTTGGAATATAGATCTAGTAGTGGTATTACTGGATCAAAGGGTATGCATTCTTCTATAGTCCTTTGAGTATAATTCCAAATTGTCCTCCAGAATGGATGTATCAGATCACAACTCCACCAGCAATGCATTAGTGTTTCAATTTTGCCACATGACCTCCAGTATTTATTATTTTCCTGTACTGTCATATTGGCCAATCTGATAGATGTGAGGTGGTACCTCAGAGTTTTTTAATTTGCTTGTCTCTAATCAAGAGTGATTTAGAATATTTTTCATAAGATAATTTATAGCTTTGATTTCTTCATCTGAACAGTGCCCATTCATATCCTTTGATCATTTATCAGTTGAGGAACAATTTGGATTCTTATAAATTTGACTTAATTGTTTATATATTTGAGAAATGAGACCTTTATCAGAGAAATTTATCAAAAAAAATTTCCCAGTTTTTTCCCTTATAATCTCGGTTGCATTGGTTTTATTTGAACAAAACCTTCTAACTTTAATGTAATAAACTCCACTATATTTTCCAAGAAAACATCAAATGGGGTCATTGAGTCAGACACTATTGAGAAAAAAGACTGAGCAACAACAGTAACAAGAATAATGCTGTTACTGGGGATTAGCAGTTACAAATTCAAATTTGATTCAGACACCAGTCATGAGACCTTGGACAAGTCAGTTCCTGCGTATTTCTTCATTAGTAAAACAGATTATTAATATTTGTATTATCTATCTCAGAGGGTTGTTTGGGGACAAACCCTAAATTGCTATAGAAATATAAGTTGCATGTTGTTTTTGATTTTTTGGTCCAGATTTATGATTTCATTTAGTGTAAAAAACTCCCAATGTAAAATTTCTCTGTATCACTGAAGAGAAGTACCTCTTCTAGAACTTATAATAGTAAGCTAGCATTTATATAATATTTTAAGGTTGACACTTGGCACATATCTAATTTTATTAATATCAACCTTTAGAGGAATGTGTGATTATTATCCCCATTTTATAGGTGAGGAAACTAAGGCAGGCAGAGGTTAAGTGACTTGTCTGGGGTCACATAGCTAGTGTCTAAGATCAAATTGGAACTCAGGTTTTCTTAGCTCTAGATCCAGGGCTCCATCCACCTAGCTACCAATATGAACTTATATATAACTATTTTCAGAATAAATGCAAAATAAATATTAGGTAGTTAGAGAGGGAAAGCACTAAGACTTGGGAATACACTGATCTGGTATCATTTGGCAGCCTCTTGTGCTAGAAGATGTTGCCCCAGCAGGCCTTGAAATCACAATCCAATGTGATTTCAGTCCCATGTCAATTTGAACCACAGAATCCCAATTACTGGAGACATGGTGAGTCTCATAAAAAAAAAAAAAAACCAGGAAATGCACATATGACTGCCAGGACTGATATTCAATGTGGAGGTTTATACTCCAAAGGAAATCTGGATGAAAAATTCTGGCAGTACCTGCCTTATACAAGGTCATTCAAGGCGAGCTAAGAATGCTGAAGAAATTTTTAACAACTGGAATATGTTTTATATTGTCTCTAGGAGAAGGCTTCAGAAAACCAAGGAAACTAATCCCTAGTAACAGTAACCTAAGTGGAAAGTATTATGGATTTGAACCTCATAAGTACTTAAATAAATGCTTTTTCATTCATTCAATTATTCATTCATTCATCAAAGCAGAAATATTAGTGGAATTAGTCCCTAAGAGCCACAACTAGAAGTATTTGGACCTATGGAAAATACCAAAAACCTTCTCTGGGCTAAATTACACAAAAGGAATCCATGTTTGGTGGAATGGGATTAGGAAACCACTTCTTGGAGTGTTCTCCATCTCTATCATCTGGTTCCCCCCAGTCAGAGGAAGAGGGGCATTAGGTGGCTTTCATTTAAATTATTTATGTTTGTGAATTATTAGTTGTTTCTTTACACTTATCCAAGAAGCCTGATCAGAGGATTGGGGTGGAGGGAGGAGTTATAAACTTTATAACAAACCAAACTTTTGGGGGAGCATTTAGAAAGGGACTTTAACTCATTCCCTTCAAAAATAATTCAGCATATCATTCTTGGTTAGACTTGAAGAGATTAAAAAACTTAGATTTTGTTTTTTAGGGATGATGCCATGCAGAGATCACAATGAAAACCACCTTGGCAAATCATTGTGATGGGGTATGCCCCTTAGTTCAGGAAGGTCAGGGTCTTGACTCTGGGTTCTGTAAATTAATAGGCTTTCCATTGATTAAGAGCCTCTAGGAACCCTCATTGATGATGGTTCTAAATTATATGGGTAGGTGAATGTTGGTCCCAGAAACCTTTTCTTTTGAGATTAAGGATGAAGGGTGAGGGGAGGGCACAGTGTTTGCCATTTGGCTGTTTTTATTGGATTCCCTCCCTCTGAAAACTGGAAGCTGGACATCTGGGCACAGGGCATATTCTACAAATTCTATCCAAAATGAGTAAGCTGACTTTTAGTGAATGCTTTGTTGACAGTAAAGACTAAGTTTCCCACACATAGATTCTCCACCAAATAGATCAGCAACCAATCTGGTTGAACTCCCAGTTTTAGAGTTCCCTTGGGTCCAGAAGGGAAAAAATGAATTGTTTGTGGTCACACAGGCAGAGCACAGATTTTTAGATACATTTGACAGAAGGTGAAGCAGGTTTGCAGAAATTAAATGATTGTCCTAGAGTCACAAAGCAACTAAATATTACATAAGCCCAATACAACTGCTTTGTTAGCACACCTTTCTAGACATGGCAACCAGAGATAAACTCACCTGATACCAAGTCGGGTAAAGAGGGCAAAGATTGATTGGATCTCTCATTCTTATCAGCCTTTAATGCCCCATTTTGGTGCATGAGGTGCATGGGCTCAAGAGCCTTTTGAGGGACATCTCGGACTGACAAGACCCATGAACATCCCCCAAGATCACAATACAAAAAAGAGGGAAGTAGGCACTGGACAAAACACCTAGGGGGGACCTTTCTTTGTTATGCCAGATCAACTGGCCTTGAGTTATCTCTCTTTTATTTTTTTTTCTTTATCTTTCTTTGTGTCCTCCACTTTCACCTCCTCCTTCTCTTTCTTCTTCTCCTTGTCCTCTTTCTTCTCCTTCTCCTCCTCCTCCTTCCACATTTAGACATGGAGAGACATTGGCATGCTTGTAGACCAGTGATGGGCAAACTTTTTAAAGAGGGGGTCCAAGGAAAGGAAATGCTCATCTGTCAATCCGTTTCTAAGGCAACTCTTTCGAAATTTCATTGTATTGTATCCTACTCATTATATTCGTCACATTAGGAATAATGTTGCACAGCCACATAGAACATTTGAGGGGGCTGCATCTGGCCCATGGGCTGTAGTTTGCTCATCACTGTTGTAGACAGTAGGTAAAGAGATATTAGATAAGGACTGAATATAATAGAGTGGTTTTGACAGTGGGAACAATTTACTGGAGGTAGGAAGGAATGGGATCAAGGCCCTTTATATTGGGGTTTGTATTGGCAAGGGGCATCTCTTCATCTTACACTAGAATGGAGATGGTAATAGAGAAAGATATTAGAGTGATAAGAGGTGAGGATAAAAGGAAAAGAGAGAGCTTTTAGGAAATGGTATCAATATTTTGTGAAGTACAAAGTGAGGTCCTCAGGTGAGAATGTAGGAGGGGGTAGATCCAGTACTTTGGGAGGCCTGAGGAGAGATGAGAATATTTGGAATGGTCATTGTGGAGAATGGGAAAGTGAATTAATTGAGGAGGTGGAGAATGTTCAAATCACAGCAATGAAGGCCCAATTGAGATTAGATGATAATAAATTTGTAGTAGGTTGCCGGTAAAGGTTTCTTGATTTCTTCCAACTCTTCAGCAGCACTCAAATAGGCTTGGCAGGGGGTTGGTGGATAAGGGGACAATAAAATCTCACATTTTTCTCCCATTCATAACCCTCTATATGTTGAAGATAACAGTCTATTCCCATTAACATGAGTTTCTTCCTCTCCCCCCCTCCCCAAGGCTGCTCAGATACTATCTGAAAGAGGATTTCCTTTCCCTGGTGATAAAAACAATTTAAAGTTAAAGGGAGAGTTGGAAGGGTTAATGTCATTTTACAAATGAAGAAACCAAGTACCAGGAAGGTAAAATTACTTGCTCATGTTCACACTAGTAGCAGGTTTGATCTTGGGTTTTCTGACTATAATTGAGTAGACATCAAGAAAAAACAAAGAAATTATATTGGGCTTATTGACAATAAGAGGTAGCAATATAGCTAGCTAGATAACTAGATAATCAAAGCATTTATTAAGCATTGACTATATGACAAGAAATATGCTGTTTGCTTTGGATACAAATATAATGAGAGTATGACAATCCTTGCACTTGAAGAAATTACATTCTATTGGGGGAGCAACACATAAAGGAGCCTGAAGGAGAGGGATATGCTCTACATGGATAGCTTGGTGTGGAAATGGCCAAAAAATGAGATAGATCTTGTATTTAGGTAAGATAAAGTGAACGTTCATCTATCAGAACCCAGGGTCATTCGAGGGGCAGAGTCCATTTCTCTGGTAGGGAAGACATTGGGATGATGAACAGATTAGAAGTGGAATAATTGGAGGATAAGTAGGAAATATTGAATATTGAACATTTCTTTCCTGAATGACAGCAAATAAATTGAACAAACTAACTGATTTGCCAAGATAATTTGATTAAAAAATCAGAAATTGTGGGAGATTTCAATATACAACTAATGGAATATGATGATTTCAACAAAAAAGACAAGAGAATAAATTTTCTGCTAGGTGGCCATGAGCATAATGAGAACTGGATCCCTCAGACTGATGCCCCTTCACTCTTTGTACATTGCCTGGATTGATTTTCAACTGGAACAGGTTTGGATAGTAATGAGGCCAGCAGCAGTTGAATGGAAACCAGAATCCTTAGAAAGACTCAGGGAGCTTATTCTGTAGAGAAAAACATGGTCAGATATCAAATGTCCCTAAATTTTATTTTAGTTTTATTCAGTTATTCAGTTACCAGCCAACTTTTTGTTTTCTAAGGCAACAGTTCATTGTCTTTCCCAATCAGTGGAAAGGAGAGTAATGCCAGCAACATGGCCCCATACCAGCCTCTCATGAAATTTGTCATTTTCCAGTCTGTCTGTGTTACATCAGAATGGTGCTATGTCTGGGCTACCAAGCCCCCTCTCCCTGGCAGGATGGCCAGTCATAGAGCCTTGGCAAAAATTATGGTCCAGCCAGGGGCCTAACTACCAATATTTTCAAATGTTAAGCAGCAGAGGTTATGGGGTTAGGGGAAGGTTGGGTATTACTTGTGTGGGAAGAGGAATTGCATTTTAGGACATCCTAGTTTCTATCTTGCTGAAAATGTATCTGCCTCCTAGGGGAAGAAATGGTAAATGCCACTGCTTCCAGTGTAGACTTGAGATTAGGTGGAATTGAAGATGTAAAGGAAAGAAGAAGATACCACCATGGCCAGAACAGGCCAGAGAGGAATTACTTCCAGGAAGATAATGTTCTTAAGGACC
This sequence comes from Gracilinanus agilis, assembly GCF_016433145.1. Classification (NCBI taxonomy): domain Eukaryota; kingdom Metazoa; phylum Chordata; class Mammalia; order Didelphimorphia; family Didelphidae; genus Gracilinanus; species Gracilinanus agilis. The sequence goes on along the minus strand of NC_058131.1, from coordinate 227,232,257 downwards.
CTTTAACTTTCCTGGGACCAAGCCTCAACCAATCCACCCTAGTTAAAGCTCTGATCCCAGCCCTCAATCATTGAAGGGCTTCTGACCAACTACATTCTTTAGGATCACTAACATTAGACAATGTCCCCTCTTTAGGCATTATTGAGACTAACAAATTATGGGTGCACAGGGAACAGATGTGGAAGAAATGGTGTGTCTTATTGGAAGCCGATGTTAGTTTTAATGACAACTGGTTCTTCACCCCTTAAGTCCATGCCTTCTGTAACATACAAGCCATGGACTGTGTTTTTCCTCTTTATGTTTTCATCTGCATTTATACTCTAACAGTTCTTTCTATGAATGTGGATCGCATTCTTTTTCTTAAGTCTCTCAAAATTGTCCTGGGACATTGTATTGCTGAGAGTAGCTAAGTCATTCACATTTGATCACAATATTGCTGTTACTGCATACAATGTTCTCCTGGTTCTGCTTATTTCACTCTGCATGATTAGTTCAGGTAGGTCTTTTGAGCTCTTTCTGGAATCATCCTATTCATTATTCATTATTTCATCACCATCATATACTACAACTTGTTCAGCCATTCCTTAATTGAGGAACATCCCTTTAATTTCTAATTCTTTGCGTCCACAAAAAGCACAGCAATAAATATTTTTGTACAAATAGGTCTTTTTCCCCATTTTAAAAAAATCTCTTTGGGATATAGACCTAGTAGTAGTATTGCTGGAGGTATGCATTCTTTTATAGCCCTTTGGGCATAATTCCAAATTGCCATGGGCTGTTTCTTAATACTATATGGTGGTCTTCATCTCTTGCCCTGATAGACCTATGCCCAAAAGTGATGAAAGAAAGAGGAAAAGATCATATGTGTACAGAAATGTTTATGGCAACTCTTTCTTTGGTGGTGAAAAACTGGAAACTAAGTGGGTACCTATCCTTGGGAAAATGACTAAAAAAGAGTATAGGAATGTGATGGATTTCTATTGTGTTATAAGAAATAAGGAAAAATATTATTTCAAAGAGTTGTAGGAAGATTTATGAATTGATGCTGAATAAAATGAGCAGAACCTGAGCAATTTATACAATGTATAGCCACAGGAGTCCATGGTTTCACTCTCTTTGTACCATGTTACAAAACTCTAATGTGCTTAAGGCTTAAATCATACCAAATTCTAGTTAGAACTGGCTGATACAACTTTAGAGCAAGCTTGCTGCTGTTGGTATAATTATAATTTCGTTGTTCTCATCTTGAGTAGACTTTCCTGCTTACATTTTAGAACACCTCTTGCTTTGCTAATGTTTCATCTTCCTGTCCCTATTGCCTCATGGGTAATGGGACAGTTACCCTAGCAGACCCTTTGTTTGAAAATCTTGTACACATCTAGATCCCTAGTGATTCTCTTTGCCTGGAGAGTACATTCTGCTGCTGCTAGTTCTTTCTAGCTACCGTTCATCCAGCATGTTGGCCAAAGGGACAATAGGGCAATGGAGACCATACACGATTCTCTATCCTTTTCTGAACTGATATATTTTCCTGTGATGCTCTTGGTTCTGTGTATCAGTTAGCCATATCATATGTATTTCTTATAAACTCTATCTTAAATTTGTGAGGCATGAGGCATACTATTGCATCAATATAATAAAAATAAACAATTTGAAGACTAATAAATTTCTGGAGAGTTAAATTAGCAGAAGAACTTAGGAAAACAATTTGTTTAACAATACCACCGTAAAGACAACTTTGGAAACTATCAGAACTCTCATTAACCCAATGACCATCATGATCCTAGAGGACTGATGATAAAGTATGCTATCATTAAGGTGATGGATTCAGAGTGCAGAATGAGAAATATGCTTTGAACACAGCTAGTGAGGAAATTTGTTTGTTTGGCTATGTACCTTTATTAATGAAATTTATTTTTCTGTTTTATTTTTTTTCTTCTGGTGGAATGATAATTAGAACTCTGGACCTGGAGTCAGGAAAACTGTGAATTTAAATTTGGTCTCAAATACTTGCAAGCATTGTGATCCTGGGCAAGTCAATTAACTGCTGTTTGCCTCAGTTTCCTCAACTGAAAAATGGAAATGAGAGAAATTTTTGTTGTTTAAAAAAATAATAATTAAATAGACTCTAGTGAAAGTCTACCATGGAAGTTTCTTTCTCTCTGTCTATCCCTCTCTCCCAATTTAATGAGTCAGAGAATATCAGAGATGAAAAAGGATTTTCAGAGTTATTTAGTCCAACTTCCTCATTTTATAGATGAAGAAACCAAAACCCTTACAGATAAGTGACTTGTCCAAGGTGTTGTAGGGAAATCAGGGAAAGTGAAAGTGACAGGTAGAGGGAGAGAGAAAATTCCAGAACTCTGGGGTCAGTGACTGGCTGGAGTCAGTTAGTCCTTGGGCTTACTCTACTCTGGAGGTACTGGCTTTCTTTTTGGATACCCTGTCTAGTGGATCATGCATCAAGCTTTCAATGGCCAGGAAGAGGTTGAGTTTTGGTGAGACACATGGGTGGACTGTGTAGTTAAGAACCTTACTCCACTCCCTTTGGATTTATATTGCTGAGACCCTACTGGATTCCTGACAGACCCTGAAGAACAATAGCCATGAGATCTCCCTACAAATCCAGTGGACCAGTTTACCTTCCAGCTTTTCCCTTACTCTTAAATACTATCAAAGGGGCGGGGGGATTCTGGATAGGATTGAGTATAGATAGCTGGGTAAATTTAGGTAGAGATCAGAGTAAAAATCTTTTGGACCCTGGTGGGAAGAATCAAGTTATACCCCAGTCAGATCATCCCATTCCCTTCCCTTATCTGTACCAGTTAAATAATAAACCCTGTTATTGTTACCTTGTCAGTCTCTCCCTGAATCCTTTCCCAGATCTATATGTTTTTAAGTTACTGGCCCAAGGACTATCAAGAATTTAGAAATCATCTATCACCTTTTAACCTTATACCACCAATCCAAAAATATTTATTTGGTCACCCACATTTTTTTCAAAGATCACATACTTTCTAGGTCCCATTTCAAGACTATTAGGCTTCTCTGAGCAATCAATATAGCAGGAGCATGGAAATCACTGATTATCTCACATTGATATTAACAATCATGAATTGTCTCCCCAGTCCCCACCCATCTATTTTAACAATTCTGCTGAGATCAAGTTATTTTGCACAGTCAGCAGTGAGAAGTCTCCATTTACTCTTTCATATTTCACTCCTACTTCTTGTCTTCCAAGTGTTACTACAGCTCAGTCACTCTGCCATATTTTTCATCATCATTCTTAAACAAATCTTTCCCATCGGTTCTCTATTGCTTATGAAGAGGATCCAATTGACTTCCTGTTGATTGTCTTTCCAGGAGTGAGGATGTATTTGCAACTTTAATTTCATGATGAACTAAAACCATAAATAATAATAATTCATATTTTCACAGTTCTGAGGTTTAAGAACTACTGTCCTCTTCAGAACCCTATGCAATAAAAGTAGAGGATGTCACAAAAAATCTTAATGCATTCCTAAGGTATTAAAACTTAAATTCTCAATTTCATTATCACCATTCATTGAATCATTCTTTGAAAAATGAAAAAAAAATAAAGATTCCTTTGAAAAGTTGTAACTTTATCTTGACTAACCTGAGAGACAGACAGACAGATAGATAGATAGATAGATAGAGAGAGAGAGAGAGAGAGAGAGAGAGAAAGAGAGAGAGAGAGAGAGAGAGAGACAGAGAGACACAGAGAGACAGAGAGAGAGACAGAGAGAGACAGAGACAGAGAGAGACAGAGAGAGACAGAGAGAGACAGAGAGAGAGAGAGAGAGACAGAGAGAGCGAGAGAGAGAGAGAGAGAGAGAGAGAGAGAGAGAGAGAGAGAGAGAGAGTATTTATGTTGGTCCCTAGAGACTGAAGAGTGATAGGGACTTCTGAAACTTAGAATTTAGGCCCCCTTCCCACCCATTTTGTTTCTCAAAAGTACCTTAACTATCTCTAACTCCTACTGGCCTTATCAACTTAATACATCCTTAGAAGTGTGGTTGGTTACTTCTAGAATCTTCAGTTAATATGCACCATTAAAACCTTCAGTCAATATGTACCATTAAAAACTACCATGTGGCTTTTCATTAAAAATGTTTGGTTAAAATGAATGAAAGAATAAATGAAATAATAAATAAATGTGATGCAATATGATTTATTAAACAAAACAATGTGCTAGATACTAGGGGTACAAATACAAAAGCAAAAACAGGCCCTGCTCTCAAGCTTACATTCTAATAGGTAGCAACATCTTGTAGAGGGGTGTGGTGACTAAGAAGGGACACTTTGGTTAGGAAATTTATTGAGATGCCCAATGGGGCATAGTGGAGTAGACATACATCTCTCCAGGAATGAAGGTAGAGGTGTTTTGATCATGGTTCCAGACTGGAGGTGATGGGTTGAAAAGGGTACCCAGGGCTACAAGGTAGTTGGTAATACTGTTGAGAATATGGTTGGAGAGAAGGAATGGAAGTGAAATATGGTTGACACCTTCTTGAAATAGTTGCTCAGGAGAGCCAGTGCCCAGTCAGATTATCAGGGGCTCCAGGGCAGAAATTCCAGAGATGAAAGGTGATAGGCTTGTGGACAAAGTTTCTGAGGTTGTTTACAAGATGGATGGAGCATAGGAAATGAGAGAAAAGATTTCTTTCCCTGTGATCCACCCATTACCCATAAACCCCTTGCTTCTTAGAATTTCAATCCCAACAATCATAAATTATTAAACATTCACTTTAAAATAATTTGACAGATTTCATGAATACTAATTTTCCAGAGCCTGCAAATTTGGTATCCTTTTCACAGTGGTCTAGCTGACCTTGTTGCTACTCTATGGGCTTGGGTCTTGGAAGCTAGTTTGCTACTGATTCTTTTGTAGGAATTTTATAGCCACTGGTGGGGAAGTGGACAAAGGGATGCTAATACTTGGAAGGAAGTTTAGGACAACTTCTTATCTTCTCTGTAAGGCCTGTTCAATGTCTTAGCAATACATGTTAAACTTGAGCCACTAGGATAAAAAAAAACAAAAAACAAAAAAACAACATTATTATCTTCAGGATTCTCTTCCCCTCATCCCTTAGTTTTCCTGCCTCAAGTCCAAGCAGAAATTATATTTTGACTTTTCTCGTTAATGCAAATTCAACTCCTTCCAACCCCCTTCTCCTGCCTCTTTTTGATCTCATTCTATCTTTGTCCAGGGCCGCAGGACAATGGATACTTTATCATCCTGGGATCTTCCTGTTCTTTTATATCCTTCTGCACCCTGACTAATCCCAAGTCTTGGTAAAGACCGAGAAAGACCACACTAAGCATGAAATGGCTCCCTCAAAAGCTTCCCTTTAGGCCCATATATTTCTGCTGTCATCTCAGCAGAAGCAGGAGAGGCCAACATGCCAAAGAGATGTGCCTATTGGTCAAGCCTAGAGACCATTTCTTTATCAATGTAACATGACAAAGTTAAATGGTGCCCAAAGCTCAGAGTTGTTCTTCCTATCCCTCTTATATTTATTACTTCAACATAATCTTCTGCTTTATTAAGCCTTTGGGAAAAAAAAATAAAATCCATCTGCCAAGACCTTAAAGGAGTGCTAACAGAAAGCAATATATAAAGGCTGTAATTGGGGAGAGGGGAGCTGCTGGGCTCTGATGTACTGCATGGCGCCAGGCTTGCTCAATATGTCCACAGAGATAAATACCCTTGAATTAAGTCCAAGAAAAAAGTACCACCTTGCTAAAAGAAGACCAGGGCTTGGGCTTTGGAGCTTCCAGGCATTGAGATAGAAAAGAAAAGCAGGCTTACCTCAGTTTTGGTCAAGCAGACTCTCCCATCCCTTGAGAGGTTATGAAAAGCCTCTGGATAGTGAAATCAGGGAGGGAAGGAAGGGAAGAAGAAAAAAAGAAAAGAGTATAAATAAAACATTAAAAAAGTGCTCAGGAAAAGGCAAAGAGACATTTTAGAAGGATGTCCTCCTTCTTGATAAGTAGGGCAGTTTTGTTCACCATAATGAAATGTAATTTAAAAAGCTATATGCAATAAAACTCCACAGTTTTATTTGCAACCTGTCAATCAACAAAAATCTATTAAGCACTCTATAAGTGCCAGACACTATGTCTGAGGATACAAAGACAATGCAAAATCATTCCTGCCTGTAAGGAACTTATATTTTAATGGGAGAGACTACTTGTGCATTAATAGGAATACACAAAATGCATATAGAGTGGATCCAATCCTCCTTTTCTGTTGTTCTTTGAATATAATATGTATATTCTTATTGGATAAGTTTGTTATTTTTTAAAAGGTGGAAGAAAAATCTTTGGGAAGGAGATAGAAAGAGGTGCTTCATTTGGAGAGAGATGAAAATAGAGTAAGGCGAACAGAAGAAATTCTACATGCAATTATTAGAAAGGCATAATATACCCTTTGTTCCAGTAATGCCAGCACTAGGACTGTATCCCCAAGAGATAAAAAGGGGGGGACCTGCTTGTACGAAAATATTTATAGCAGCTCTCTTTGTGGTGGCAAAGAATTAGAAATTGAGAGGATGTCCTTTAACTGGGGAATGACTGAACAAATTGTCATATAAGACGGTGATGGAATACCATTGTGTTAAAAGAAATAATGAACAGGATGATTTCAGGAAGAGCTGGAAAGACCTAAATGGACTGATGCAGAGTGAAATAAGCAGAATCAGGAGAATGTTGCATACTGTAATAGCAATACCATGGAATGATCAGCTGTGAAAGATTTAGCTACTTTCAGCAATACAGTGATCCAGGACAATTCTGAGGGACTTAGGACAAAGAATTCTATTTATCTCCAGTGAAAGAACTGTTGGAGTTGGGATGCAGATCAAAGCATATTATTTTTCACTTTAGTTTACTTGGTTTTTTATTTTGAGATTTTGGTTTTATATGATTACTCTTTTACAAAAATGAAAAATATGGAAATATGTTTTGCATGATATTACATATGCAGCCCAGAATGAATTACTTGCCAACTCCTTGGGGAAGAGATGGGAGGGAGGGAGACGATTTGGATCATAAAACTTGATCAAGTGTCCTATTGTTCATTCTCCTTAGCACTCTTTTGCTCACAGTATCCCAGCTTAGAAGTCTTCTTTCCATTTAGCCTTCTGTGTAAAGCTCAGCTTGAGTACTGCTCCCCCTCCAAAGAACTTTCTCTGATATCTCTAACCCATACCCATTTCTCTTTTCTCCAGACTCTATTAGCAGTTAGAGTTGGACTCACAAAAGCTAGTACTCTGTTGGCTTCTTTTCTATTTGGCATGCTTTATTTTGAAGCATTAATCTTGTCTCCACAATAAACTGTTAGTTTGCTAGCATGAGGACTGTGTAAATCTTAGATGTGTCTCTTGCCCCTGAGAGGGCCTAGTGTAGACCTAGAAACACTGTAGAAACTTAATCAATACCTGGCTAATTGATGCTAGAATTGTATACAAAAATCTTTTTCTGAAGCTTTCTTTGCTAGGCCTTCTATCGAAGATTTGTTTCTTTAAACCCTTACCTTCCATCTTAGAATCAATATTAATTATTGGTTCTAAGGCAGAAAACTGTTAAGATCTGGGCAATTGAGATTAAGTGACTTGTCTAGGGTCCCACAGTTAGGAAATATCTAAGGCCAGATTTGAACCTAGGATCTTCTTCCTCTAGGCCTGACTCTCTATCCACTAAGCTACTTTACTACCCTTTTATTGCAGATTTTATGGTCATAGATGTAGATCAGAGACCATATAGTTCCATTTCCCCATTTAACAGATGTTGAAATAAAAGGCTAAAGAAAGTAAGTAAATCTGCCAACGTCAGAGATGTAATGATTTGCACATTTGGGATTTAAATGTAGTCAAACTCTCAAGCATCTTGGGAAGGTCACTTTCTTACAACTGATTTCCTCATCTGAAAAATTCCTATGACTCATGAATTAGGGAAAAACTGAGTATCCTGGCAACTCTTTTAGAATTGGTTTAGAATTATAATAATCTCATTCTTCATTCTTCTTTAAGACTGGGCTTTCAAGTATGGAGGAGGCAAAATAGGTGACTGCCAAGATGGAGAGACTTCAGGAGCACCTGCCAAAGCATCTCCACTGATTTTTAAGGCCTGGAGTTATTTTATTCAAGGACAAAGATTTTATTCTATCCCTAAGATGTAAAGCTTAGCAATAACGATATTGATTTGAATTTATATCATGATGTAAATGACTGTCATGGAGATTTTGATTGCTATGAGGGAGTTTGAAAGAGATGAAGAAGGAAAAAATTATTAGAGAAATGAAGAGGAAGGAAGGGGTGCTATATTGGAGAGAAAGATGAAGAGATACTGGAGGCACCCAAGCCAAACAAATCCAGATCGCTTGTGTGATCTTGGAGAGGTCACTTCCTGGCTTTCAGTTTCTTTATTTGATTATGAGGGAATTGAACTTGGTAGTAACTAAGATTCCTCCCCAACCTAGAAGTCAATGATTCTCTAAACTTTACCTTTTTTTTAAACCACTATGCCTAGAGTTGACCCTATCTCTTTGGTCCTATTGAGAAAGCATCTTATCAATAGATACCTCCCCCAGGAAGGTCTCCTGCTAATTACAAAGGCAGGATCTGGATGTTTCCATCTGCTTTCCACAATGCCAATGGATGGGCATCCTGGCTCTCTGAAGGTCAATGATGGTGATCCCTATAGTGGTCTTCTGCTTTGTCAAACTCAATATGAGTGAGAGCTTCCCAGAAGTTACCCCTTTAAGCACTACTTACTTGACACAATTTCAAGGCGGATGAGCAAACAGACCATGTCTGAGAAATATATTTTTCCAGTTCCATCTCCATACCTAATGGTCATGAGGTCTAGCAGCTCACTGTTATTGGAAGTATCTAGGAATAATTCTGATGAAAAAAAGAGTTTGTTATTGACTCAAGATGAGACTGAGATGAAGAGGCTAAGCATGGCTGACCTTGGCCCTTTTTGCCTCTTAGAACTTATAGAAACTTACTTAAAGGTGGAAGTGGGAAATGGTAACCTTTCGTCACTATTTTTTGACTTGCTAGGAATCTCTATCGTCTCTTCATTGTGGGATATACACTTTGACTTGACAGAAGATAAGAACCTAGGTACTTTGGAGAACAGACTTTTGCAATATTAAAATTTTATGAATTTATAATGAAATATAAAATTAAAAAGAATTCCTTATAGTGACAACTTGAGTGAGGTACCCTGGACAGTTACCTATCTTGTCTACCCCTAGGCTTGCCTCAGTTGAAGGTGCCAATTGTACCTCTAGTAAAACCTCAGTATTAACTAATAAATCTTGCCCCTGGATTTAAAGGGTTTTTCCTTCCATTTACAAATCCTCTTCCATTTTCCTCTTCCTTCTATGTATCAGACAGATTTCACTCAATTTCATTTAGCTCCAAACCCCTCCTGAAAAGGATCCATCAATCTGCCAGGGGATATTACTCTCTGGCTGGCCAGATGCTGAGATGGAAGCGTCTTTAATGTGAGCTTCCTTTCCAGGCTCTTATCAATCAGACAGAGCTATTTTCTCACAATTAGAGATGCTCGGGGGAGAAAAGCCAATTAGGAAAAACATGCCAACACATGAGAAACCTGCCTGGTGCTGAGAGCATCTGAGCCCTGGAAAGCCAGTAGAGGTCAGCAGAATGAAGGAATTTATTGCAACGCTGTTCCGTCTCCTGAAGACATTCAGCTTCCCTGAGATAATCCTGCTTGGGCTACGATAGCTATACTTTTATCTCTCTTTCTTTAAATCACATATTTCCAAGAAGACAAGGACAAGAGTTATCTGTGACAAGTGGGCAGGGCAGGGTTGCAATCTGTACAGTTGGAGGAAGCACCCAGATGGATAAAATCACCGAGTCATCCAAGTCACAGATTATTTCAGGAGAAAGCCATTTGAGGGATGTTCTGTTTCTGAGTTGAATAATTCCAGCATGGCTAGTTAGACGGTCTGCTTTTTATTAACTTAAAGAGCACCAAGAAACAGTGTGGCATGGTGGATGGAGAACCAGTCTCAGAGTGAGGCAGTCTTGGAGTTGAGACTTGCCACTGACATGTATGAGCTTGTGTGACCTTGAGCAAGTTATTTAACCTCTTTTGACCTGACCCACTGGAGTGATAATAATCATAATCATCATTATAATTCCTGACAACTAAGCAGTTTAAAGTGCTTTCTGGTCTGCAAATATCTCTTTAAAATCTCTAAGTTACACATTTTATCTCAAATTAATTTCACAACAATCCCACGTGAGGTAGGCACTGTGACTATTCTTCCTCTATCCCCTCCCCGCCCCATTTTAGAGTCCAGGAAACAGATATTTGGAGGGGAGGTGAATAAACAGATTCTTTTTGTACCTGCTTCTTGTATCACCTTCCACAGTTGTGAACCCAGGAGGAATCCAGAGGCATTCTTCTCTACTTTCTGGAAAATGCTCTTATAACAGGAAAAGAATTCATTCATTAAACTAAGCAACCAAGCGATGCCAATTTGTAAAGATCATTGGAAGAGATACCCAGTTTAGATGAGACCATGGCCCCTGATCTCAAGACCTTTTTAGAGCAGAGCAAGTATTATTCATCTTCATTTTAAAGATGTCAAAACTAAGGGCTGGCTAGTGACATTAAAGTACTTGCCTAGGGTTATACAGAAAAAGTCACAACTAAAATTTGAACCCATCTCCAGCTCCAGAGAGATTGCTTTAATAAAGCACTGGGCCTGAACTCAGGAAGACCAGAGCTCAAGTCTAGCCTCAGATACTTACTAACTATGTCACCCTAGGCAAGTCACTTAATTTCCGCCTGCCTCAGTTTCCTCATCTGTAGAAAATGTATGAATATTACCAGTTTCCCAAGTTTAAGTACAAATGAGATATTTATAAAGAGCTTTGTATACCTTAAACAACTTTTAAAATATAGTAATGATATTATTATGCTACTTCCTTCTCTAAGAACTGAGAAATCAATGGGAGTCTATGTTCCATAAATTTAAAATAATGCTCTGGATAAGAGAAAGCATTGGGCAATCCCCTTTCCTGAAAACAAGCTATACTTTAAGCTTCTTAGTAGAAAATAAGCTCCTAGGGTAGCTATGTGGCTCATTGGATAGAGAGCCAGGTTGGAGCTGGGAGGTTCTGGATTCAAATTTGGCCTTAGATACTTCCTAGCTGTGTGACCCTGGGCAAGTCACATAACCTCAGTTATCTAGACCTTACCACTCTTTTGCTTTGAAACCAATATTCAGTATGGGTTCAAAGACATAGTAGGCAATTAATAAATGTTTACTGCTTATCCATGAAGGCTATTTTTATAACATTGCAATGGGGCCCAGCAATGGAAAATAGGCAAGATAGAGCTTGAGGTATGAAGGTCAACAATACATTTAAACTCACCATAGCTGGGCTACCATTGCACCTGAAATAGCCTTGGTGATCCCTACTTAGTTCCACCCTCCTCCCCTTGCTGTCTGTCAGCTTCCCCTAATTCCCTCACAATGGCTTGTCTTGTTCTGGATCACTAAAGCCCTAACTAGATCAGCTTCTTTCTATCCTGTTTTGCAGGGGGTGTGTATCTCTTTCCCTTGAATGTCACCCAGGAATATCCACCGAGGATTCCTGCTTCCAGGCAAAATACCAAGGAGGCAGGCTGTGGGATTGAATGCATCTTTGGGGCGATGCTGTTTGGGAGGATTTATGGGGGGGAACAAAAATAGTGACATGGAAACATGGAACAACTGGTGTTTGCCTTGGCTCTTGGTATTTGCTTTATTCTAAATATAAAGGAAGATTAAATATTCTTAGTTCAACAAACATGTATAATAATGAAAGTCAGCATTTCTATAGAGCTTTAAGGATTACAAAATGTCTTATGTGTGTTGCCTCATCTCATCCTTACAATAACCCTGTGAAGTAGGTGCTATTATCATCCTCACTTATAAATGGGGAAATTGGGTGTCAGTAAAGTGATCTGACCTGCCCAGGATCACACAGCCAGTGAGTGGCTGAGGCAGGGTTTGAATGGGTTACCACATCTAATTTAACTCTCTAATTTTACAGATTGTGAAATTAAAACCCTGAGAAGGGATGTGACTTGACCAAGGTCACATAACTAGATCAGTTGAAATTCACAAGCTTTTCTTAAGGATCTACTACATGCCTTAGGCACTGGGGATACAAATATAAAAGTGAGAGAATCCACATCTTCAAGGAACTGATACTCTACTAGTTAGTTAGTAAGAGCTTTTGGCCTGGAGTCATGAAATCTCATCTTCCTGAGTTCAAATCTGGCCTCAGACACTTACTTAGGCATGGGCAAGTCACTTAACCCTGTTTGCCTCAGTTTCCTCATCTGTAAAATGAGCTGGAGAAGAAAATGGCAACCCACTTAGTATATTTGACAAGAAACACCCAAAGATTTTGACTTCAAATGATCACTATTGCAAATATTAATAATATGGAAATAGGTTTTGAACAATGATACATGTATAACCCAGTGGAACTGCTTGTCAGCTCTGGAAGGGAGAAGGGAAGAAGGGAGGGAAAGAACATGAATCATGTAACCATGGAAAAGTATTCTAAATTAATTAATTAGTTAATTAATTAAAAAAGAAAACCCCAAAGGAGGTCATGAAGAGGCTGACATAAAGAATCAACTAAATAACAACAACTTGAATTGAACTGAACTGAATAAGTTAGGTCATTACCTGACATCGAATGAGCTTCTTCCATAGCTGCTCAAATTCTTCTAGGTCAAGACGTCCATTGACCTTGACCTGTGTCAGAAGGGGAATTAAGGCCAATCCCTTCAGGAAGACAAACTCTGATCTTGTCATCAGTGGAGTTATGCTTCAGTCACAAGCTAAGCAACTAACACCAGCTAGACAACCCAGATCAACACAAATTAATATTTCAATTAGATTGATGTCTACCTCTGAAAATGAACCTGGCTTGGCTTTTTTTTCAAGAGAAAGATGAAGACTAGGGGCTTGGATGGAGGAGGAAGCCTTGCTAAGTCTTCAGCAAGTTGAATAGACCAGTAGTCTTTCCTGATTTGGGGAGAGTCATGGAGATGATCAAAGAGGGCCATATTGTTGTAGCTATGTTGTTTGGCAAGGAAAAATGGGGTCTTTTCTTTATAGTTGGGAGAGGGTCATTGAGATTATATTTCTGTCACTTTCTGCTCCTGCCTGAATTAAATAAAACACTATATTTGAAGGCCAGAAGAAGTCAGACTGTCCGATGGCAATTGATGAGGGAAATAATCCATCTCAGAGGGAATTTTGGGATATGGGAGGGGAACTGGTCAGAAAGACTTTGTCAGTTCTTTGCATGTACCTAACATTCACAGATTTTTTTCTAAAGCTGCCTGCCCTCTATAGGGAGTAGGCTTGCCTCTGGCCATTTTTATTCATTTGTCAGAGATCTTTAATGTCCTAGTCATGCTGCAGAGCTATTCCAAGGCCCAGAAAAAGTACTGGGAGAGACGGGGCTGATTTATGTTTTCATCAAGAGCCCTCTTGTTCTACAGTGACCAGCAATGCATTTCCAATAGAGTCTTGTTAACAGTTGGAGAGTGAGGTGATCTATCTCACTCTAAAAAGGTACAGTAAATGCACTGGAGTGAGCACTCATGCATTCACACACACAACACACACATACATGCACACACACATGCATAAACACAGAGAATGAACAGCTTTAGGAGCAGTTACCAATGAACATTTAGTGGCATTGACCTAGTATTCTCTCCGTCCTTCTCTGTCTGTCTGTCTGTCTGTCTCTGTCTCTGACTCTGTCTCTGTCTCTCTCTGTTTCTCTTCCCTTTCCCTTCTCAGATGGAAGGTCTGAACTATAAGAAGAGATACTGAATAGGGAACTTGCTGATTAATGATTTATTAAATAGAGAATTAACTGTTTTCACAGAGAAATAAAGGACCAAAAAATGTTGGAGCAATGAAGACTCAAGAAAACACCCCCTCTTTCTCTTTTATCTAAATGTACTCTCAATAAAGGACTTGATACACAGTGAAAAGAATGATGGATTTAGTCACAAGACCCGAGTTCAAGTCCTACCTCTCACAGCTACAGGCTATATGACCTTGAGAAAGTCCCTTTGCATGTACCCAACATTCACAGTTGTTGTCACTTTTCTCATTTTCTTCATTTGTAAAATGATAGGGTTGGACTATATAGACTCTGATGTCTCTTCCAGCTAGAAACAGATGATCATATGAGTTCATCTAAACCTTGGTGTGATGTTAGTATATTGTGACTTCCAGGGATCTTTATATTTTAAGCCTCATCTCTAGTTATAGAATGAAAGTTCTCATCCATTGTATGAGAAATTTCAGACACAAATTCTTTTCTTTAGCTATCTCCTATATCTATATAAATCCTAAATCTATACCTCTATTCCTATCTCTATTGACTTTAATCTGTCTCCAAGTTGAGCCTTTCAACCTCTGAAAAGATATCTGCCCTAGAATGCCACTTGCCCCCTTCAGCTCATAGAGTTGGATGGAACATTCAAGGCTAACCAATTCAAAGCTATCATTTTTAAATATGAAGAAACTGAGACACAGTTAAGGCAAGTGACTTCTAGGTCATGCAGTATATCGAAGGCATGATTTAAACCAAAGTCCTTTAAAACCAGTCTCAGTGCGCTTTTCACTTTACCAGTTGTGTTCTTAATTCAGTATGTCTAAAATAAATATTTATTCCCACAACTAACTTCAGTTTCTCTTTCAATAGTAGGAAAGAAACTAAATAGATAAGGTTCTAGAACACTATGGACAGAATCAATGGAGATTCATTCCTTTGGGTGAGTCCTTAGACTGCTGAATATTGAGAAATGTAATATACCTTGAATTTCCTACATCCAACTTTGGGGATTTTTATTGAATTGCTCTTAGAAATATGTGATAAAAGTGACTTTAGAGTGAAATGAAAGTATGGGAAGGAGATAGTATGAAGGATACATCCATCAGAGCCAAAATACTCCGGCACTCATCAAAGGTGAACTTTCTCTCTAGGGTTTCAGAAGAGTTACCTGAGGAAAGAAGGACAAAACAGTGGGAAAGTAGGAAAACAATGGTTATAGTAGATAAAATTCTAACCAGTCAAGAATCTCTTACTTTTAAAGAATTCTTTGTTGAGAAGACTTTGTAGCTGTGATGCACCAATATCTGGGCCCTAAGGCAAAAAAGAGGGTTAGGATAATAATAGCAATTATTAAATGGTAAATATTAAAAATGGTATTCAACATCTGTCTGACACATAGCCCCTGACTTACCATAGAAAAGCCATGCATTCCAAGGAATTAATTCACATGGTACATAGAGTCCTTGAGGATTAAAATAAACCCATTCTACTTTCATCATGCAATATTTTCTAGTCCCAGGAACCTAGCTCACTCGTAAATACTCCCAAAGTACTTACTAATGAATTACTCCTTTTAATACTTAACCCTGTCTTATTCATGATACCTCTTCTTCTTTTAGTTCATTTAAATGTAACATACATTTTAAAGCACCTACTCTATGCCGAGATCTTGTTGAGTTGTGAAGAATAAAAAAAACAAAAGTCCCTGATCTCAAAGGGTTTGCATTCTCCTGGAGTGGTAATAAATATACACAAGTAAAGTAAATGTACACTAATTTTTTTTATTTTTTAATTTTTTTTGTACACTAATTTTTTAATCCCTTACCTTCCATCTTGGAGTCAATACTGTGTATTGGCTCCAAGGCAGAAGAGTGGTAAGGGTAGGCAATGGGGGGTCAAGTGACTTGTCCAGGGTCACACAGTTAGGAAGTGTCTGAGGTCATATTTGAACCTAGGACCTCCTGTCTCTAGGCCTGGCTCTCAATCCACTGAGCTACCCAGCTGCCCCCACTAATTTTTAAGAGGAGGGGAACTAAAAACCAGAGATCAGGGAGAGTATACACCAAAAAACATCTATATCTTATCCTTTTTTGTATTTTCCATAGTTTCTAGTGCAGTGCTAATGACGGGCAAAGAAGACATTCAAAAACACTTTGGTTACCCTAGCTTTCCTATTATACAGAGAGAATTCAAGGCTTTACAAAAAGGACAAGAGTACACTCTGAATGTGTGTCTCTCAGGCCACTCTCTGTTCTATTCCTTAGCAAAGAGCAATGATCTGTAAGACTCATGAAAGTCAATCTTAGCTTGCTTTCCCTTGCCTAGCATCTAGAGGGGAAAACAGAACAAACTCCTATTTCCCCTCATTCCTGGTTAATCTAGTTGTTATAGTTATCCCTATTTAGGGAAACTGAAGAATTTTAGTTATAAACATGTTTGCTGATGCTCTCTTCACTAATTATTATGAGTCAGAATTGGGCTCTTTGTAAATTTGTGTTAGAGTATTCTTTATTACTTATCCACCTCTCCTTTTGGCACTTTAATTTTTACCCCCTTTTAGGGTACAAAGTAAAGAATACAGTACAGTCCAAAGACCTGGGATCAAATTCTTCCTCTGACACTGCCTAAATGTGCTTGTCAGTGTCATAGCTGTAGATATCTGCAGAACTAGCAGTAGCAAGCACAGTCAGGACCATGGACAGAGAAAGCTTGGCATTGGCCCTTTCTGGGTTCCAGCACTATGATGTGTTAATCTCTGTTAATCAATGTATTGACTACATCTTCTGTGGAGAATGTTCAAAAATAATGTAGATTAAGAAAGTATGGATTATTTTTGAATCTTGATTAAGATTATGGTCATATTCACACCAATAAGAGAGCTTATTCATTGAAATACTATCAATGTTCTATCAGTCTTCCAGGCTAGATAAATTAAAATAATTTTCAACTCTTCATTCTTTATCTCTTCCAACAACCAGTTGGTCAGAAGGTCCTGCCTGAAATATTTTACATTTTTGTCTCTTAATGCCAGAAAATTGAAGTCTTCTAGCTCATGTTTTTCCTCTGCTCCAATCCATCCAACATATCACAGTCAAATCAATGTTCCCAAATTACCAACTTGCATGAATTATTTCCCTGTTTAAAAACCTTCAAATGCTCCCCATTGTTTTCAGAATAAAGTTCATTTTAAATTTGGCTTTTAAGGCCCTTCAAAATCTGACCAATTTCTACTTAACATTTCTAATGTTATCTCCAACAACCCTTAATCTAATCTCCTCTCTCACAAACTACCTACTGTAGCCAAACAGTATTTTTTTGTTCCCTGTCTATGCCATTCATGTTTCTTCCTCCTACATTGTTTACCTTTCTTGGAGTGCCACTGTCTCTTTTCTTCACTTGTTTAAGTCTTACTTTACCATCTTCATGTTAGGCACTTAATATATTTTATTTTATATATTAATTTAATTTAATTTAAATTTATATTTATTTTACATATCTTATTTTTTTAATTGTACCCTTTAGTCCCATATTTTCTATGAAATGTCTGTTTCAACAGTAATGTTCATCATTTTTGCCACTCACTGGGCTCTTAGTTAAAAAGTTAGTTTTTTTCATATATCTATCTTGTCTTCTCAACCAGATAATAAGTGCCTTGAGTTAGGAATCTTATGCCTTTTAATATCCCCAGGACTTAACATAATACTATGTTTAATGAATTATTAAAAGACACATACTCCCCCAATATAGCTACTATACATTACTCAGACTTGGTCCAGATACTGAATTAAATTAAATAAATTGTACAAACATCCATGAGACACCTTTTTTTTTAAAACCCTTACCTTCCATCTTGGAATCAGTACTATATATTGGTAAAGTACTAGTAAGGGCTAGGCAATGGGGATTAAGTGATTTGCCCAGGGTCACACACCTAGGAATTGTCTGAGGCTGTCTCTGGGCCTGACTCTCAATCCACTGAGCCACTTGGCTACACCTACAAACCACCTTTTAAAAGCCAGTGGTAGGGGATTCTGGGAAGATGGCTGCTTAAACAGAGCAAATCTTAAAACCTTCTCACCTTTCCACACCAAGATAGAAAACAATGTACTTTGAGAAGAAAGAGGACCAAATCTAACAACAGGACAGAGCAGGGGGATCCTACTGCTGGACAGCTAAAGAGGTATACCAAGAAAAAGGCTTGAATTTTTGAACTGTTGGATCTGAAGGTATAGAAGGGGAATCCCAGGACCCTTCCCTCACATGCTATGCAGAGTCTCTAGCAGCCCCTGAAATCTCTGGGTGGGCAGGC
Organism: Gracilinanus agilis; assembly: GCF_016433145.1. NCBI lineage: Eukaryota > Metazoa > Chordata > Mammalia > Didelphimorphia > Didelphidae > Gracilinanus > Gracilinanus agilis. The sequence continues at coordinate 227,214,014 of NC_058131.1, read as the reverse complement.
ACACCAGCAAGGAAGGGCCTTGCTGGCTCCAGACTCGGGGAGTTGAACACAGCCACTGGGGAAGTGACTGGAGGAGAAAGCCAGAGAAACACAGCAAAAACACTTAGAAGATGGAGCTTAGATGGAGCCAAACCTCAGACAACCTGGCTTTATCAAACCGAGATAGAGAGCAAAGGGCTTCAAGGGGAAAGAAAACCAGGTCAAACAGCAGGACAGAGCAGGGGGACCCTACTGCTGGACAGCTCAGTGAAAATACTCCATCTTGTTGTTCCCCCCCCCCCCACTTCTTTTTTTCCCTCTCAAGGTTTTAGCATCAGGACACATTAAGCAATACAGATTAATCCAATAAATACAGGCTTAATCTCATCAATTGGACAGAGAAGAAGTTTTCAGAGGGCAGGGAAACTTCAATACCCATCCCCCATTCACTGCAGAGAAAGTAACTACAAACCTCCATTGCCAGCTGAGGGAAGATCTTTCATCAAGACTCATTAAATCCATCTGCTAAAAACTAGCAGAACAGAAAAGGAAAAAATATGAGTAAACAACAGAAAAAGAAAAGAAATGACAATTAACGGCTTCTTTCAAGGAAGTGAAAAGAGAGCAAATAAAATAGAAGAAGAGGAAGAAGTTACAGCAAATTGGGCACAGGCTTTGGAAGATCTCAAAATTCAGGAAGAACTTCAGGAACTCAAAAAGCAATTAAGAGAGGCTGAAGGCAATTTGAAAAAGAAGATACATGAACTAAAACAAGAAAATCAAGTCTTAAAAGCCAGAATTGGCTGGCTTAAAAATGTAGCAAAGAAGGCAAAAGATGATCTACAAAGAAAATCAGACCAGAAGGAGGATGACCAAAAATCCAGGGATGAAATTCAGTCTTTAAAAATTGAACTCAACAACTAGAAGCAAATGACTTCACAAGGCAGCAAGAATATATAAAAAATAAAAAAAAATGAAAAATTTAAGGAGAATATGAAACACCTCATTGATTCAACCAAAAATATGGAGAACAGAGCTAGAAGAGACAATTTAAGAATTATTGGTTTACCAGAACATCATGATAAAAGAAAAAGTTCAGATGCCACCCTACAAGAAAATATCCAAGAAAACTGTCCTGACATTCTTGAACAAGAAGGAAAAGTGGAAATTGAAAGAATCCACAGATCACCTCCTACATTTAATCCACAACTGACAACTTCCAGGAATATTATAGCCAAATTCAAAAACTATCAGACCAAGGAAAAAATATTACAAGCTGCTAAAAAGAAGGCATTCAAATTCCAGGGAAAAACAGTTAGGATAACACAGGATCTGGCTGCATCTACATTGAAGGACTGGAAGGCATGAACATAATATTTTGCAAAGCAAGAGAACTGTGTCTACAACCAAGAATCAACTATCCAGCAAAACCGACTATATTTTTGCAGGGGAAAGTATGGTTATTCAATAAAATTGAGGACTTCCAAGCATTCATAAAGAAAAAAAAACAGACTTAAACAGAGAGTTTGCTGCCCAAACACAGCACTCAAGAGAATGACAATGAGGTAATTAAGAGAGTGGGGAAGAAAAAAAAATTTCTTTAAGGGACCAAATAAGTCCAATCGATTTGTATCCTTAGAAGAAAAGAAGATATTTGCAAATATTAAAATTGTTATTATCATTATTATTATTATCAACAGGGTAACTAGAAGAAGTTTACATAGAAGGAACAGTGGCAAACTGTATAGCATGAAATGTCAAGATATATATGTGTGTGTGTGTGTGTATGTATACATATGTATACATACATATAAATATGTATCAATATATACAAAACTAGAGGGAAAAAAGAAGGTAATATTAAGAAAATTGGGACAACAAACAAAATGGATTAAATGTTCCATAAAAATATAAATTTGGGGTGAATAGGGAAGAATAATAATACACTGGAAAGATAAAGAGGTTGGAGAGAGGAGGAAATATTTAATACTTAAAGAGGGAAGAACAATCAAATCCATTGGGACAGAGAATTGATTCGCATCCTACAGAGAAGAAGAAGGGTAACAAAAGAACTGGTGGGGAGGGAAGCAACACTAGGAAGGGAGAGGGCTGGGGGGTAACTTAAAAAGACCCTAAAGAAGAATAAGAGGGGAATAAGAAGGGAGAGGGGAGAAAGGGAAGTATAATAAGGGAGGGGATTAGGGGAACTGATTAAAAACAAAACACTGGTATAGAAGGAAATAGTGAAAAAAGAAAGGGCAGGACAAGAAGAGAGAATCAAAATGTCTGGGAATACAGAGCTGATAATTATAACTCTGAATGTGAATGGAATGAACTCGCCTATAAAATGGAAGCAAATAACAGAGTGTATTAGAAACCAAAATCCCACCGTATGTTGTCTTCAAGAAACACACATGAGACAGGCAGACATACATAGAATAAAAATGAAAGGATGGAGCAAAATCTATTGGACTTTAACTGAGATAAAGAAGGCAGGAGTTGCAAGCATGATTTCTGACAGAGCCAAAGTAAAAATAGATCTGGTTAAAAGAGATAGGGAAGGTAATTACATCCTAATAAAAGGCAGTATAATCAGTGAAGGAATATCAGTACTCAACATGTATGCACCAAATGGAATAGTATCCAAATTTCTAAAGGAGAAGCTAGTGAAGCTGAAGGATAAAATAGATAGCAAACTTCCCCTATTGGGTCTAGATAAATCAAACCAAAAAATAAATAAGAAAGAGATAAGAGAGATGAATGAAATCCTAGAAAAATTAGAGTTAATAGATAGATATAAAATAAATAGGGACAAAAAGAAATACACTATCTTCTCAGCCTCACATGGAATATTGACAAAGATAGACCATGTACTAGAGAATAGAAACATGGCAAACAAAAATGCAAATAAGCAGATATAATAAATGCAACCTTATCAGATCATAATGCAATAAAAACTACATGGAGAGGCAAACCAAAAACTAACTGGGAATTAAATAATATTCTCCAAAATAAGTTAGTGAAAGAACAAATCATAGAAACAATTAATAATTTCACTGAAGACAATGACAATGATGAGACTTCTTACCAAATCCTATGGGATGTAGCCAAAGCAGTTCCAAGGGGAAAATTTATATCACTTAGTGCGTATATTAATAAATTAGGGAGGGCAGAGATTAATGAATTGGGTATGCAACTTACAAAACTAGAAAATGAACAAATTAAAAATTCCCAGATGATAACTAAATTAGAAATACTAAAAATCAAAGGAGAAATTAATAAAATTGAAAGAAGAGAACTATATTGAATTAATAAATAAGACTAGAAGCTGGTAATTTGAAAAAACAGATAAAATAGACAAAGTACTGGTATGTCAAATAAAAAAAAGGAAAGAAGAAAACCAAATTAACAGTATCAAAGATGAAAAGGGAGACCTTACCTCTAATGAAGAGGAAATTAAGGCAATCATTAAAAACTATTTTGACCAATTATATGGCAATAAATACAGCAATCTAGGTTATATGGATGAATATTTACAAAAATATAAATTGCCTAGATTAACAGCAGAGGAAATAGAATACTTAAAAAATTCCATATCAGAAAAAGAAATTGAACAAACCATCAAAGAACTCTCTAAGAAAAAATCGCCAGGGCCTGATGGATTCACAAGTGAATTCTATCAGACATTCAAAGAGCAACTAATCCCAATACTATACAAATTATTTGATATGATAAGCAAAGAAGGAGTCTTATCAAATTCCTTTTATAACACAAATATGGTACTGATCCCTAAGCCAGGTAGACCAAAAACAGAGAAAGAAAACTATAGACCAATCTCCCTAATGAACATAGGTGCAAAAATCTTAAATAGAATACTAGCAAAAAGACTCCAGCAAGTGAGCAAGAAGGTTTTCCACCATGATCAGATGGGATTTATACCAGGAATACAAGGATGGTTCAACATTAGGAAAACCATCAACATAATTGGCTATATCAACAAACTAACAAACAAAAATCACATGATTATCTCAATAGATACTGAAAAAGCCTTTGACAAAATACAATACCCATTCCTATTGAAAACACTAGAAAATATAGCAATTGAAGGGCATTTCCTAAAAATAATAGACAGTATATATCTAAAACCATCAACAAGCATCATATGCAATGGGGATAAATTAGAAGCCTTCCCAATAAGATCAGGTGTGAAACAAGGATGTGCATTATCACCTCTATTATTTAACACTGTACTAGAAATCACTAGCAGTAGTAATTAGAGAAGAAAAAGAAATTGAAGGTATTAAAATAGGCAATGAGGAGACTAAGCTATCACTCTTTGCAGATGATATGATGGTCTACTTAAAAAAATCCTGGAGAATCAACTAAAAAGCTAGTAGAAATAATCAACAGCTTTAGCAATGTTGCAGGATACAAAATAAATGCACATAAATCATCATTTCAATATATTTCCAACACATTGCAGCAGCAAGAGTTAGAAAGAGAAACCATTTATAATCACCCTAGACAATATAAAATACTTAGAAATCTATCTGCCAAAACAAACAGGAATTATATGAACACAACTACAAAACCTTTTCCAAACAATTAAAACTAGATTTAAACACTTGGAAAAACATTGACTGCTCATGGGTAGGATGAGCTAACATAATAAAAATGACCATTCATCCCAAATTAATTTACTTATTTAGTGCCATACCTATCAAATTACCAAGAAATTATTTTACAGAATTAGAAAAAAACTGTAACAAAGTTTATTTGGAAGAACAAAAGATCAAGAATATCAAGGGAAATAATGAAAAAAAAACATGAAGGAAGGTGGCCTAGCAATACCAGATATTAAACTATACTATAAAGCAGTGGTCATCAAAACAATATGGTACTTGCTAAGAGAGAGAAGGGAGGATCAGTGGAATAGACATGGGGTACGTGACATCAGCAAGACAGTCTATGATAAACCCAAAGAGCCCAACTTTTGAGAAAAAAATTCTCTATTTGACAAAAACTGCTGTGAAAATTGGAAAACAATTATGGGAGAGATTAGGTTTAGATCAACATCTCACACCCTACACCAAGATGAATTCAGAGTGGGTGAATGACTTGTCTATAAAGAAGGAAACTATAAGAAAATTTGGTGAACACAAAATAGTATACTTGTCAGATCTCTGGGAAAGGAAAGATTTTAAAACCAAGCAAGAGTTAGAGAAAATTACAAAATGTAAAATAAATAATTTTAATTATATTAAATTAAAAAGATTTTATACAAACAAAAACAATGCAACTAANTACTTAAAAAATTCCATATCAGAAAAAGAAATTGAACAAGCCATCAAAGAACTCTCTAAGAAAAAATTGCCAGGGCCTGATGGATTCACAAGTGAATTCTATCAAACATTCAAATAACAACTAATCCCAATACTATACAGATTATTTGATATAATAAGCAAAGAAGGAGTCCTAAGAAATTCCTTTCATGAAACTAATGTTGTACTGACTCCAAAGTCAGGCAGACCAAAAATAGAGAAAGAAAAGTACAGACCAATCTTCCCAATGAACATAAATGCAAAAATCTTAAATAGAATACTAGCAAAAAGACTCCAGCAAGTGAGCAAGAGGGTTATCCACCATGATCAGATGGGATTTATACCAGGAATACAAGAATGGTTCAACATTAGGAAAACCATCCACATAATTGGCTATATCAACAAACTAACAAACAAAAATCACATGATTATCTCAATAGATACTGAAAAAGCCTTTGACAAAATACAATACCTATTCCTATTGAAAAACTAGAAAATATAGCAATCGAAGGACATTTCCTAAAAATAATAGACAGTATATATCTAAAACCATCAACAAGCATCATATGCAATGGGGATAAATTAGAAGCCTTCCCAATAAGATCAGGTGTGAAACAAGGATGTGCATTATCACCTCTATTATTTAACACTGTACTAGAAATCACTAGCAGTAGTAATTAGAGAAGAAAAAGAAATTGAAGGTATTAAAATAGGCAATGAGGAGACTAAGCTATCACTCTTTGCAGATGATATGATGGTCTACTTAAAAAAATCCTGGAGAATCAACTAAAAAGCTAGTAGAAATAATCAACAACTTTAGCAATGTTGCAGGATACAAAATAAATGCACATAAATCATCATTTCGATATATTTCCAACACATTGCAGCAGCAAGAGTTAGAAAGAGAAACACCATTTATAATCACCCTAGACAATATAAAATACTTAGGAATCTATCTGCCAAAACAAACAGGAATTATATGAACACAACTACAAAACCTTTTCCAAACAATTAAAACTAGATTTAAACACTTGGAAAAACATTGACTGCTCATGAGTAGGATGAGCTAACATAATAAAAATGACCATTCATCCCAAATTAATTTACTTATTTAGTGCCATACCTATCAAATTACCAAGAAATTATTTTACAGAATTAGAAAAAAACTGTAACAAAGTTTATTTGGAAGAACAAAAGATCAAGAATATCAAGGGAAATAATGAAAAAAAAACATGAAGGAAGGTGGCCTAGCAATACCAGATATTAAACTATACTATAAAGCAGTGGTCATCAAAACAATATGGTACTTGCTAAGAGAGAGAAGGGAGGATCAGTGGAATAGACATGGGGTACGTGACATCAGCAAGACAGTCTATGATAAACCCAAAGAGCCCAATTTTTGAGAAAAAATTTTCTATTTGACAAAAACTGCTGTGAAAATTGGAAAACAATTATGGGAGAGATTAGGTTTAGATCAACATCTCACACCCTACACCAAGATGAATTCAGAGTGGGTGAATGACTTGTCTATAAAGAAGGAAACTATAAGAAAATTTGGTGAACACAAAATAGTATACTTGTCAGATCTCTGGGAAAGGAAAGATTTTAAAACCAAGCAAGAGTTAGAGAAAATTACAAAATGTAAAATAAATAATTTTAATTATATTAAATTAAAAAGATTTTATACAAACAAAAACAATGCAACTAAAATCAGAAGAGAAATAACAAATTGGGAAAAAATCTTTATAACAAAAAAACTCTGATAAAAGTCCAATTACTCAAATATACAAGGAGCTAAATCAATTGTACAAAAAAATCAATTCATTCTCCAATTGATAAATGGGCAAGGAACATGAATAGGCAATTTTCAGATAAAGAAATCTAAACTATCAATAAGCACATGAGAAAGTAATCTAAATATCTAATAATTAGAGAAATGCAAATCAAAACAACTCTGAAGTATCACCTCATACCCAAAAGATTGTCTAAAATGACAGCAGGGGAGAGTAATGAATGTTGGAGGGGATGTGGCAGAACTGGGACATTAATGCATTACTGGTGGAGTTGTGAACTGATCCAACCATTCTGGCTGGCAATTTGGAACTATGCCAAAAGAGTGCTAAAAGATTGCCTGCCCTTTGATTCTGCCATACCATTGCTGGTTTGTACCCCAAAGAGATCATAGGGAAAAAGACATATGGAAAAATATTTATAGCCACACTCTTTGTGGTGGCAAAAAACTGGGAAATGAGGGTATGCCCTTCAATTGGGGAATGTCTGAACAAATTGTTGTATATGCTGGTGATGGAATATTATTGTGCTCAAAGGAATAATAAATTGGAGCAATTCCATGTGAACTGGAAAGACCTCCAGGAATTGATGCAGATGAAAGGAGCAGAGCCAGAAGAACATTGTACACAGAGACCAATACACTGTGGTTAAATAGAATGTAATGGACTTCTGTATTAGCAGCAATGCAATGACCCAGGACAATTCTGAAGGATTTGTGGAAAAGAATGCTACCCACATTCAGAGGAAGAACTGCAGGAGTGGAAACACAAAAGAAAACAATTGCTTGAATACATGGATTGATGTGAACACGATTAGGATGTAGACTCTTAATGACCACCTTAGAACAATTATCAATAATATATAAATAAGTCTTGATGGATGACACATGAAGAAACCAGTGGAAATGTGCATCAGCTACTGGGGTGTGGGGAGGGTGGGGGAGATAAAGCAAGAACACGAATCATGTATTTTCCCAAAAAAGTAGAAAAATTTTTTTCTAAAAATTAAAAAAAATTAAATAAACTAAAAAACAGTAGATTTTGGAAATACAAAGAGAAAAATGCAACAGTCCTTGACCTCAAGAAACCTGCAGGAAGATATAACATATGAATAAATAAAAGTAAGTATAAAGTACAAGTAACTCGATAAAAAGTAATTTAGGAGGATGAAAATTCTATTATGTGGAAGGATCCAGAAAAATTTTATATAGGAAATGGTTACTGAGCTGTGCTTTGATAGAGGTAGAGGTGGAGATGGTATGAAATCTGGGCATGATGAACCAATTGTGCAAAGGATAGGAGTAGAGAGGATACAGGATTTTATAAATGTAAAACTCCTAACCAATTCAATCTAACTGGAATGGAGAGACAGGAAGAGAAATAGTGTGAAATAAGACTACAAAGGTAAGGGGGCTTTAAATGCAAGATCGAGGTAGTTATGTATTTTTCTAGAAGCAAGGGGAGACCTTAGAGTACACTTAAAAGCATCAAGGGCACATTATTTAAGTTACTGTGTGAGCAGAGCCCTCGGGTGCTGCAATAAACTTTGAGAGATGTGACATGGGATACTTAAATTTTTTAATTTAACTACTTAATAAACAGAACTGTTAAGTATTTAATTTGATCTAGGGGCACTGTGAAAAAAATTACTGAGACACTAAGGACACTGTGAAAGAAGGAAGACTGGGAAATTTTGCCTTAATTATTTTATAATTTAGACTTTTCACTTGGATTAGTTTTCTTCCATAGTACCTAAATGAAGTAAAATTCTATTAGACTCTAGATTGTATGATGAAACTGTATGAGATTAATACAGTTATTTGGAATAAGTTAGAGACTTAAATTAACCATCTTTTAGGATGTAGAATTAAAAATGTTTCAGGCTGTACAAAGAAACAACAAAAAAGTCACTTCAGGGAAACCAAGGCAGATAATTCTTCAGGGTAGAAAGTTGATTGCAATATAGTCAAATAATACCCCTGATGTTTCAGTGAAGGTATAGGAACATTCACTGAAGAGCAAAGAAAATTAGTTGTTCTGTCCACATGTTTTCTAAATGAAGGATGTCTATTTCTCATCAAATGGAAGATCTACAAGGAAATGGGCTGACAGTACTGAAGAGATAACTGAGATTTAACCTCTGTGATCCTTGAATACTCAGGAATAAGAGGCAAGATGGCATAAGGGGGAAAGCCTTGATCTTTGGTAAAAACCAAATAAATGGATAAACAAAAACATGGGTTCAAAATTATGCTTGAGAGATGTATTAGTGACCTTGGACAAATCATTTAACCTCTCTGAATCTTGGTGTCTTCATCTATAAAATGGGGATAATAGCACTTACTTCACAAGAGTATCGTGAAGGTCAAACAAGATAGTGTATCTAAGATACTTTTATTTTATTTTATCATTATTATTTTTATTCATTTTTTATAAGCCCTTAACTTCTGTGTATTGGCTCTTGGTGGAAGAGTGGTAAGGGTGGGCAATGGGGGTCAAGTGACTTGCCCAGGGTCACACAGCTAGGAAATGTCTGAAGCCAGATTTGAAACTAGGACCTCCCGTCTTTAGGCCTGGCTCTCAGTCCACTGAGCTATCCAGCTGACCCTACTTTGATGATTTTAAAGGGCTATACAAATGGCAGTTGTTGCTCTTGTTATCTATAAACAGCTCATAGGAAAGGGACAAGCATGGGCTTTCTATGATAGACTAAAACTAGAGGAGGTCTAGCCATCACACAAATATGGTCGTTGTTGCTGTTGTTCTAAGCATAATCCAGTATATATTATTGGACCGTAAATTAAATGAGCACATATATATGTATGTATATATATGTCTACACGCAAATATATGGCCACATACAAATATAATTAGTAAGAAGTGTGTGTGTGTGTGTGTGTGTGTGTGTGTGTGAAGTAGTTTCAAGAGGGAGAGAATGTTAAAAGCTGGGAGAATGGGACATCTTGTTATATTTTGAAGAAAGCTAGAGATTCTCCTGGGTCAACATGAAGAGAGAAAACATTCTATAGCTAAAAGGGACCTCAGTGGTCCCCCTTTTTCTACAAACCCAGAGAGACTATGACATGCCTAGAGTAAAAAAAAAGATAATAAGCATCGTCAGTGGGTCTTGAACTCAAGTCCTCTGATTCTAGAGGCAAAGCACTTTCTGTTGTTCCAAGATGGTATGTTGTATAATTAGATGAGTCCTAATAAGCCTTTGCTTTTCTAGAACAGCCTAAAGCTTACAGAACCTTTTCTTCTCAATAACCCTGTGAGGTACGGTATACAAGTATGATTATCTCCATGTTACAGAGGAGGAAACTGAGTCTCAGAAAACTTGTCTGTGACCATAGAACTAGGAAGCGGCAGAGCCCAGAAATGAGCACAGATCATCCGATTTTCAGTCCAGTGCTTGCTTTCTAGCTTATGCAACACATTTTTTTTCAACAACAGGGAAAGCTATTAACTCGTACACACAATCCCATGAACGTGCATTCGTTTAAGCCTTTATGGAAATTATGGGCAGTAATTAGTGAAGCCTCCCTTTCCAGCTGCTGGAGTGAAGATTCTTTCCTGGCTCACCCCACCTCACACAGTGGAAGGGAGGAAGCAGCTTTTCTGTCTGGCTGAACACAGATGTCCTCCATCAGTTTCTTGTTGGAACAAACCCTGTAGGGTTCACCCCATGAAAAGTACCCTGATTTGCCTTAGAAGAGGATCTGAGGACTGGGAGGCCGCTGTCAAGGTTCAGGTGAATTCTTGGGAAGAGATTACTTTAAAGTACTTTGTTCTTTCTGCTCTCATTGTCTAGGCCAGTGATGGGCAAACTTTTTAAAGAGGGGACAAAGGAAAGGAAATGCTCATCTGTCAGCCTGTTTCTAAGGCAACTCTTTCAAAGTTTCATTGTATTGTATCCTACTCATTGTATTTGTCAGATTAGGAATAATGTCCCGGGGCTGAATAGAACATTTCAGGGGGCTGCATCTGGCCATAGTTTGCCCATTGCTGGGCTAGTGGTAAATTTGAAGACAGTGTATGGTAGCCTTAGGGGTGGGGGTTGGGGAGGGAGGTGTTATGGGATATTGTGCAATTATATCAAGACTAATCCTGTGGAGGCAAGATCAAGGTGATAGGTTAGAAAGGCGTACAGCATTAATACTTGTGAAATATCTCTTTAAAGCCCTTACCTTCTATCTTAGAATCAATATTGTATATTGGTTTCAAGGCAGAAGAGCAGAAAGGGCTAGGCAATGAGGGCTAAGGGACTTGCCCAGGGTCACACAGTTAAGAAGTGTCTGAGGACAGATTTGAACCCAGGACTTCCCATCTGTAAGTCTGACTCTCAATCCTCTGAGCTACTCGATTGCCCCCTTTTAAGATATTCTGCATTAACTCTATATAAGAAGGCTTCATATTTTAGATCATGTAGTAGTGTTCTTTACTATTAAAAAAGGTTCATAGAATGAGTGGCTTTCCTCTTCTATCCCAACTAATCCATCAATTAATTAAATGATCAATTGGATATGATAAATTTTTGAATGGGTAGAAATAATTTATACCCTGTGATCTCTTTACAAGTTCTGAATCTTTTTTGGGGGAGTCAAGAAAGAAAGAAATTTGACTGGCTGAGAGGACCATACCCTTAGAGCCCACACGTAAAAGTATCAGTCAGTCTTCCAGAGAATTTAAGTCAGAGGAGTCCAGTAAAATGGTGGGAGATTTGAGACAAACTCTTAATATTTCTTCAATTATTTATTATTTTTTAAACCATTACCTTCCATTTTTGAATCAATACTGGGTATTGGTTCCAAGGCAAAAGAGTGGTAAGGGTAGGCAATGGGGGCCAAGTGACTTGCCCAGAGTCACACAGCTGGGAAGTGTCTGAGGCCAGATTTGAACCCAGGACCTCCCGTCTCTAAACCTGGCTCTCAATCCACTGAGCTACCCAGCTGCCCGGGAAACTGATTTTTGAGGGGAGAAGAGGGAAGTTTCTCTATCCCTCTCCTTTCCCTACCCCTTTCTGTTAATAAGAGACTAAGAAGTCAGCCCATATCAGGGAGAGACATGCTAAGCACAGACACAGACACACAGAGATACCCTGAGAGCTTTAAGGAATATGATCCCTTAATCCAAAAGAATGCCAGCTTTGGACTGAGGAAAGGTCTTAGTAACCAGACAATTTGATTTAATCTCTGGCTATCGACGTTCTGTACCTATAGGTCTCACTGCCATTATATTCTAAGTTTAAGACAGTCTTTTCCTAAACTCTGGGTGGACTTGTGGGAGAATGAGCCTCAGGCTTTTGGGGGGGAAATATTTTGTAAGAACAACTCCTATAATATCAACTTAGCAAACAGAGCTTTTGAAGAGTTCTGGCAGATAATCAATGACAAGCACACTGGTTGGGGTTTCTTGAATAACAGTACTAGAAACATTAACTTCCCTAGGATCACTCCTGGAACTCTAGGGGAAGTATTAGCCACCTTCTGGGGATTCGGTCTACCAATAAAGTTGGGGAAATGGTCCTAGAGGGATGCTGCAATGGGAGAGTGGCTGAAAGAAATATTTAGAGACTAACTATTCCTTTCAACTATTCATCTTACAGATGAAGAAATCAAGTTAGATGTTAAATGACTGTCCTAAAACTAAGAAAAGAGCTGGGAATTTCAAGAACTTTATGATCCACTTCAAATCTCATCTCTTTCAAGAAACCTTCCTGATTCATACATTCAAATGTGATCTTTCTCTATTCATAGAAGTACACCTTGTTTATCCTATTCTTGTAGGACATTTTACCTTGTTCACTTACCTTATCATTCTCACACACTCTTGTTAAACTGTTAATTCTTTGAAGGCAGAGGCTGGGCTTTATTCGACTTATTATCCTCTGTTATGTCTAGCACTGTGCCTTTTACATAATATATGCCCATAAATAATGATTGGATTGAAGAATAACATTCTGACATTGACTATATAGTACCAGCTCTGCTATTTTTAGTTTTCCAACTCCTATCCCTGTATCCTGCACCTCAAGTAACCATTCCAAACTATTTAGGAGCACAGCCTTATTTGGTCCTAAACACAGTGTTTTCTTCTATTTTTTAAACCCTTACCCTCTATCTTAGAATCAGTTCTGTGTATTGGTTCCAAGAAAGAAGAGTGTTAAGGGCTAAGCAATGGGGGTTAAGTGACTTGCCCAGGGTCACACAGCTAGAAAGTGTACATATCCAGATTTGAATCTAGAACCTCCCATTTCTAGGTCTGGCTCTCAACCCACTCAGCCACCTAGCTGCCCCCGCACAATGTCTTCTTACCTGCCCACACCTATGATTTGAATCTCTAGTAAACATTAAATAATAAACTATACAATTTTGTTTATCTTCTGCACACTGGATCATGCTTTCATTATTAATTATGTTTTCCTTCTCTGTGGGATCAAATCCTCTGAAGATTTCCTCTTAGCTCTTTGTTCTTCACCTTGTACGTCTGGAGTCAGTCTGACTTTGCATTTGAGCACAGTAAGCCCTGCTTTCTCCTCTGGTTCTCTCTTCTTGGCCCATCACATATGCCTGTTTATATCATTTGCACCTTCTTATAGTGATATTACTACTAACTGGAAAGGTCTATCACATGGAGCCCTTGGCAGTGATTTTTCTCTCAACTAAGTCAAGGAGTGCTTTATAACAGTTTATTAAACCATTAAGAGCATCTCCTGTGAACGCATGCAACTTGGCGAGCAGAATAGGAATCAATTACTCAAACACTGAGTGATGATAGTACTTTCCAAAGCCAGCCAGCTTGAGCTGGAAACATTTCCAATCAAGGGGAAAAAGATTTCAAGGGTTACTGTTAATTGCTTGTTTTTTAAAAAACAATTATCCCATCCTATACCAAGTCATCCATTCAATTCCAGGGGTAACCTACTGATGAGATGCCATTTCTCCACAGCATTTGGCAGCCAGATCAATTCTGGAAAGGATTCTCTTGAGGAAGGATGATAAAATTATGCTGCCAGAGCTATATTATCTTTTTTTGTCTCTAAGCACTGATAGGAGTCCAAGAGATTTCTCTTCTATGATTCTCCCCACTGATTGTCATTTGATGGAATCCTGACCATAGTGTACTATACCTGCTGGGCATATCTGTGGAAAATTCTCTCATGATACATGATTCCTGGAAGATTCTCCTAGATGAATGAATGAATGAAAAAAGATTTATTATGTATTTACTACATGCCAGCCTATGTTCAGCTAAGGGACTGCCAATACCAAAAGAGATAGTATTTACTTTCAAGGAGCTTATATGCTTTAAGAGAAAACTCTGGGGAAGGAGAATCATAGATTTAGAGCTGGAATGGACCTTAGAAGTCATCTGAGCTGATTTTCTATTATACAGTTGAGGAAGCTGAGGCCCAGAGGTCAAAGTCATATGGGTAGTAAATGATAGAACCTGGATTTGAATTCTGGTCCTGTGACTCTAAGTTCAAACACTTTCCCCACTGCCTCACTCAACTTCATTGTGGAGAAACAAAAACCTAGTTCAGAGCCTGAAGTCTTGCTTGGCTACTCTTGTCCATTGCTACTGATGTTCATTTATTGTTATAGACAGGGAGCTGAGATCCAGGGAAGAAAAATGATTAGCCTTAGAATGTGTAGATTTAGGCTTGAAAACATGATCTCTTGCATCCTTGCTCCACCTTTGCCAACCATTCATTCCAAAGATTTCGTTGTCTACCTTCTCTTTCTCACTTTCTATTCTTCCTTTTGTTCATATTTTCTTCCATGGCCTCAACTATCCCTTTTATTAAGATGACCGCAAAATATATAAAAAACAGAGCCCATTATCTTTCCCTCAAACCCACTTCTCGTTCTATCAGTGATACTACCATTGAGCCCAGTCTCCTACGTTCAAAACCTTGGTGCTATCTTCAACTCTTTCTGATTCTTCACTTCTTACATCTAATCTGAGACCAAGTTATTTCAATTCTTCCACAAGCCATCTCACATTTTTTCTCTTTTTATTCCCTTGATCACATGGGAATAAATGAAGGTGCTCCTTTCTTACCCCCTTGGACTAGTGCAAGAGTCTTCTTGCTCTTCCCCTGCCCTCCTAAACTCAAATGCCAGGCATTCTTTCAGCATAAATCTAGTCATATTAGTCATCTGCTCAAAATCTTTCAGCAGTTCTTTTTTATTATTGACCAAATAAATTTCAAATTTCTTTGTCTGTCATGTGACTCACCCCAATATAGTGGCATCCTATTTTTTCAGCCTTATTTACTAATGCTTTCCTCTATCTAATTCATGTTCTAGCCATTTTGTACTAATATCACTCCCCATATATGTTCCATGCTTTTCTACCTCCATTCTTTTGCTTAAGGCGTTCTGAATGACTATTATTCCTTCCTTCTCTCTCCCTGCCATTTCTTCTCCTTCCCTATTTTATAAAGTATTGTTGTCGTTCAGTCAAGTCTGAGTCTGACTTCATGATCCCATTTGGGGTTTTCTTAGCAAGGCTACTAGAGAGGTTTGCCATTTCCTTCTCCAGCTCATTTTACAGACGAGGAAACTGATGCAAACAAGATTAAGTGACTTGCCTGGTGTCACAAAGCTAGTAAGTGTCTGGGGCCAAATTTGAACTCAAGAAGATGAATCTTCCTGACTCTAGGCCCAACTCTATCTACCGTGCCACCAAGCTGGCCCTATATGAATTTATTTATAAAATATTTTTCCTTTAAGGCACACATCAGATGTCACTTCCTCTACAAAGCCTCCTTTGATCTATACACCTTCCTGCCCCATTCCACCTGACTTAGATCTCATGTAATCCTTTGTGTTTCCCTCCTTAATTCACTCACCATATTTTTGAACACATGACTTTTATTTTATGTACATGTTATTTAAATATCTTCCTACTACTATCAGCTCCACAAGGGCAAGAACTGTGTCTTATTTAAACTTTTTCTTTCCCTCAGGATTTTGCACAATGCTCCAAACATTACAAACATTTATGTTACATTCACGTTAAATAAACAAACAAACAAAAATGCTATCCACAGTGTGAGAGTTTGATGCCATCATTAGTTCATTGTAGCCTTTCAAGTTCTTTTGTAGCAACAAAGATATGGAAGGAAAATCAACAAAAAAGCCTCTGGAAATCAGAGTGATCCATCACAAAATGAAATGATGGGAGAACCAAACATGATGATAGAATACAAACTTGGTTTACTGTAGCAGAAATGTTGTTAATTAAAATGGAAGAATGGCATATCCTATTTATTATTTTTCAATTGAAATGATAATTAGTATTAGACTTTTAAAAAATATCAGTACTTTTCATGGTATCAAATCATAATAAATCATCACAAAATTATTTTATCATTTTCATTATTTTATCATATATCAAAAATTATTTTGTGATGATTTATTATGATTTGATACCATGAAAAGTACTGATATTTTTTAAAAAGTCCAATGATCTCCCAGTCTAGACTTTATTGTCTGCTTACCTTGATTCTCATGGACTCGAAGCTTCCTTGTAGATTCCTGGAAAATTAGTGGAGAAAATCAGCAAGAGAATGACCACCATTCAGTTGTATTCTTGTCTCCTGAGTGGTCATCTAGTTTATAACTAGGACTGTTTGGGCATTTAACGTTGTTGCTTCCTTAAACTACCTATACTATTCCAGAACAGAAAATGAACTGCAAGTTTCTTGAGAGCAGGGAATGTGTAGATTATATTTATCATTTATTAGTATTGTTTGAACATAGCTTTATTTGGACTAACCCAAAAAGCTTACTGTAGAGGTCAGGCTGACCTCAGAGACAGAATGGATGATTTCTGCCCTCATGGAAGAAGGCTGTAATGAATGTTTAGAATCCCACTCGGTGCTTGTGTTGGGTGATGTATAGTTGGAAAATCTTGAATGCCTAAAACTACATTACCCAAACTTCCTTTCTGTATTACCCCCAATTCCTTTTGCCTTTCATATATGTGCTTCCTTACAAGGTCTGTATATGGTTGGGGTTCGCTCTGCCCTGCCTTCTCTCTTCTCCATGAATTGAATGGTGACTGGTCCTTGTTGCCCTCGCTCTCTCTTCCACGTGAATCAAGTGGTGAGCGCTCTCTGTGTTCTCTAGTTAAATATGAATAAATCTTTATAAATATTATACTTTGGAGATATTGAATATTAATTTTAAAATCCACATTGACCTTAGGTGTTGTCTTAGGTCCACCATTTTCGGCTTCCTGGATTTAGGGGATCAAAGACTTAATTGCCGTTATCTCAAGCTGCCTTTCTCTTGGAGATCACCTATTGCCTCCAGGAAGCCAGTTAAATCAATGTCCTTTCACCTTCTTCTGAATTCTATAAATGCAACTTCATAAAGACTTGCAGAGGGAGCCATTCCTTCTTTCTGGCTCTCTATCTCCACTAAAAGACCTAAAAAATCCCTTTCTAAACATATTTCAGATTTGGGGGTTTCCAGGAGAACAGTGTATATTGTATGACAGAAACATTGTACAATGGTCAACTGTGAAGGACTAAAAGTATTATCAACAAAACAAGGTTCCAAGAGTAACTGAGGGACTCACATTAAACAAACAAACAAAAATGCTATCCACAATGTGAGAGTAAAAATGAATTAATATTCCAAATATTTAAATTTATAGGATTTAATAATATCAAAGTGAGAGAGAAAGGGGTTGCTTCTGCTCAGTGAGCAGAACAGAGTCAAAGACCCAAACCTGCAGCAGTTTTCCAAAGCCAAAGCCCAAAAAGCCCTGCAATGTGGTTTTCAGCAAAATTTATCTCCCAAATGTAAGGATGCCAAGTGAGGACATAAATATAAGGATGCTGGGCAAATGTAGTTCAGGTGTATCAAATTTCTATTTGCACAACAGCCAAAGAAGGAATTGTTGGAATCTGATTACAGATCAAAGCATACCATCTTTCACTTTATTTCTTTCATGAGTCATAACATAGGGAATTCATTTCATGAAATACGTATTTCATGAAAGCACCAGTATAATCTTTATTAGACTACTTATTGCCTTAGGGAGAGGTGATAGGGAGGAGGGAGAGAATCAGAATCACAAAATGTCAGAAAAAATTGTCAAAAATTGTTTCTAATTGTAATTGAAAAATTGGGGGTTTATTCTTGTGAACAATAAATATTTCCTTTTTTCTTCTTCTTTTTTATATGACTAGCTCTTGCACAGTACACAGCCTGACATATAAAGAAAGCTTAATAGGACCATGGAATCATAGATTTAGAACTACAAAAAGATCAAAAAGGATCAAGTCATATCCTGCCATTTTGCAAATGAGAAACTGAGGCACAAGGAGATTAAATAATAATAATAGCTAACATTTAGAAAGTACGTTAAGTTTGCAAAATACTTCACAAATATCATCTCATGGGAAGTAGGAGCTAGAGAAAGACAGAAGTTAAGTGACTTGACCATATTAGCAAAGCTAATAAGTATCTGAAGCCAGACTTGAACTTGAAATTTCTTGACTTCTGGTCTAGCACCACCCTATCCATGCAGTCTAGCTGACTTTCACTTGCCTAGGATTGAACTTTGAGACAGGATTTAAATCCAGGTGTTCCTGACCAAATGTTGAAATGAATTGAGCTGAAGTATTATGGGAAGGAAGTTATTGGAAATTATAGAGAAAAAAGTGTGGCAAACTCATCCCAAGCCCTGCTCCTTTAGTGGTTTCTTATGGCATCAATTTCTAGAAATGCACTTTCCTTTTTCTACTTTTTACTCTGGGGGTCTGGAATCATGGGCACTTGCTCAGCCTGTTGGGTAGTATGGTTTGGAATAAGGAGGACCTGGGTTCAAATCCCAACTCTTATCACTTATAAGTAGGATGAACTTAGGCATGTCTTTGTATCCTTCTCTCCTCCCTGGCACATAGGAACTTTTTTTTTAAACCCTTAACTTCTGTGTATTGGCTCATAGGTGGAAAAGTGGTAAGGGTAGGCAATGAAGGTCAAGTGACTTGCCCAAGGTCACACAGCTGGGAAGTGTCTGAGATCAGATTTGAACCTAGGACCTCCCGTCTCTAGGCCTGACTCTCAATCCACTGAGCTACCCAGCTGCCCCTTGGCACATAGGAACTTAACAGAATCATAGGACCATTCATTTAGAACCAGAAAAGACAAATCTTGCCCTCAGTTTCTTCTTCTATAAAAAGAAAATATTGGATAGCTTCTGAGGTCCCTTTAAGTTTTATATCTATGATCCTATGAATTATTAGATCTTTGATTTTTACCCTGACTGGTTCTCTTTATTACAAGATTTGTGTTTGCTATTTGCATGAGATGCAGTGTGGTGTAGCTGATAGAGTTTGACTTTGAGTTAGGAAGGTCTGGGTTTGAAGCCTACCTTGGGTGCCTACTAGCTGTGTGACCCTGAACAAGTCATTTGACCTCTCTAGGCCTCTGTTCTTTCATGTAAAACATAAGGGGTCAGATCTGATGATCTTGAAGGTTCCTATCTGCTCTAACTCTCCAATCCTATGAATATTTAGAATCCATTCCTCCATTGGCCCACTATAGGTTAAAATTACTACACCTGTTGACACTGTCGATGTCTGGCTGTTTCAGGAAGATTCGAAGGAAGAACTTTGACTCTCTTGCATTACTGGTCATAGGGTCCACTATGTAGGTGCCAGGGACCAGGTGGAAACTTTCTGTGTAATTCCATTTGCATGTGATTATTTTGTTCTGGACAGATTGTGGTGACTGTCTACGAATCTCAGGATTCCCTGGTTTGTGGTGATCCTGGAACTGAAGAGAAAAAGTCAAGAGTGAGAATAAATCGTCTTCTCTCTTCAAAAGACAGCTTCAAGATACAAGAAAACCAGTGTTCCCAGGAACCCCATTGGTTCATCAGTTTGGACAAACAACAATCACTGGAACACTCATCTAGTAATCTAGTTTAGATGTATTTCCTAAAGATAACACAAAGCATTCAAAGGAAACACGGCCAGGAAATGACCTTGGAGTTTCAATAAATAATCCAATAAATAAACCATTTTCTTTGTCCCATCAGGTCTACTCCTCAACTGACTTGCTTCTGTTCCATTTGCTAATCTTTTATCATCTACTGATTATTTCCAATGCATGTTTTACATGTGAAAATGTGTATTTTCCCCCACTTCCATGTTTTGCCTCCATTCCTTTCCATAGGTTGTATCTAATGCCTGGAATATTCTTTCTTTTGGCCCTCATCTTTTGGAATCACCGGTTCCATTTGAGACTTACCTCCTATTTGATGCCTTTGAGTCTTTCTCCCTCCAGCCTCCCTTTGTAGAGATTTTGTGTTTAAGATACAACAGAATGTAATGGATTTGAGTCCATATAGAATGGACTCAAAGGCAGGAAGACCCCAGTTCTAATCTGGTTTCCTTTACATATTGTTTGTGTAACCCTTGGAATGGTACTTAACCTTCTAGCATCTCAGGCAGTTTTATTAGGAATTTTATCAGCAGAAATTCTCTATATCAGTGAAATCACAGCCCTGTCTCCCCCACTCCAAATGTTTCTATACCTAAACATCAGTGTATGTGTGATTCATTAACTCCCCTCAGTAAGACTTCCATGTCCTTATGGGCAGGGACAATTTTTATTTTTGACTTCATAGCCCCAATGCCTGGCATGTGATAATAGGTGCTTGATAAATATTATGGGTTAAAGTAAGATTTGACAACTGATTGTATATATGAGGAAGGGGAAGAGCTGAAGATAATGCCATGCTCAGTCACAGGGAAGGCTGGAAGAAGGGTGAGGTCATCATCAGAAATGGAGAAGTTTACAAGAGGGGTATTTAAGTCCAGAGAAATTCCATGAGAAATTTAAGGAGAGAATTTGCCTTATTCCCCTACTACTAGGAGTGGGATGCATGCTCTGGGATAGAGTCCCAAACTCTAGACTTATAATATGGATTCAAATCTCACCTCTGATACTAGCTGTGTGATCATCACTTTACTGTTCTGAACCTCAGTTTTCTTATCTGCAAAATGGACATAGATCATCTCTGACCACATGATATATACAGAGCAGAAACATGTGTTTATTAACTAAGTTAGAGTTAACAGCTGGTTGCACCACAAGGTTTTAGGTAAGGCATAGGATGGAGGTGAGAGAGCCTGATATTTCCATCCAACCACCTACTCTGGGACTAAGTTGAACAACACTTTATTCAATCTACCCTTGAGTATTTAGTCTTTTCCAGGTGGTTTCTGGATCATCAGAAAGCCCAGGAAGACTTTGGTGGACTTCTCCAATGAGGATGAGGAGATCTTTGGTATGGCAATATTCTTCTATTTTCTCTTTGAGTAGAGCTAAGTCTAGGAAGGTCATTACATAAGTAATAACCACACAAAGTTGTGAGGTTCAAATGAGAAATTGTGCACAAACTATCTGGCACCAAAATTAAAAGTACTAGGGAAGTATTAGACAATATTACAAACTGATAGATTCTAGAATTGAAAAGGTCTTCATCAGCCATCTAGTCCATTCCTAAAAAGAATCCCTTTTTTAATAGAGGGGACAAATAGTTTTAAAGCATTTGTTTAAAGACTTCTAAATGAGTGGGAAGAAGACTATGTTCCATTTCTGAACAGATAAATTTTTCAGAAGGTTTTTTTTCCCCAGGCAGCAGGTCTAAATTCATGTCTATGTGACTTGGTCTCAACCCCCTAGTGGATATGGTGTAATTTCTTGTTTTATTTAAGGGAAAATGTTTAGGATGTGTTACCCTTACTTCCATGAAATCAAAGACCCGAATCTTATCTGTGTATCTCCCTGGGGCCCTATGGGACTTAGTGCTCTGTCATTTAGGTCAGGTGAACCCCTAAGAAGACAGCTTTGACATGAGTTGCTTTCACTTCTCATCATCTAGGCCTCTGCCTCTCTCCTTCAACCTCCTAGGGCCATGACAGAATTCTTCCTCCTTGAAGAATAAATGGGCTTTGATGATTCTGCTTTTATTTCAATATTCTCCCAGAGATAAAACAATAAATATAATGCATCAGCTATTACTGGAATGACACACACATATTACAAAGTAAAAACCTTTTACTAAACAAATTTCCCCCCAGACAGGCTGGGTGCCGAGATTCCATTTAAAATGGTTACACAGCGTGACATAGTTATTTATGAGTTCTGCCTTTGGGAGAAAACAGTGGGAAGGAAGAGAGGCACTGTTCAGTGGGCAGGGGTGACAGGGCCAGACTTCAGGCTTAGCTCTTAGTTCTGCAACATTGAACTTCCCTCTAAGTCATGCATTTCAGGGCTCATTGAAGGGCACCATGTATGTATTCAATCAAAGGTACTCTGCTTACAACACCAGATTCTTGTCTCTATTGTGGCTAGGTCATATTACTTTCTTGACCACTTTTGGCAAAGTTACTAATGGTAATTGTTCTGCCTCAAAGAGCATTGACTTCTCCTGGTGTTGTCTAAATGAACTGAACGTTAATATTGCTTGTGCTCTCTCTCTCTCTCTCTCTCTTTTTCTCTCTCTGTCTCTCTCTACCTCTCTTCTCTCTCTCATTTTGTCTCTCTTTTCCCGTTTATTTATTTGTTTCCTCTCTTTGTTTCTCTGCCTCTTTCTGCCTCTTTCCCTAGAGGAAGATAAATTTTAAATCTCCACGAGGAAAATTTTCCCATTGTGGAAACATCCTACCTTGGCAGATTCTCTCCTCTGCAGATGACTTGTTGGTCTCCTTGTTTTTTGCAGATAGCTAGGATGAATGCCTCCTTCCACTGGCATCAACAATTCTCCCAGTTCAGAATTCTGTTCTCTATATTTAACATTCCATCTTCCTGCCCTGTGTCTACCTCCCATACATAGAATATACTTCTTCCTTACTTCTCCCTCTTATAATCCTTAGTTTCCTTTAAAACTCAGCTCAGCCTAGTTTTTTCTCTCTATCCTTCAATTATATAGTATTTGTTCATTTGTGAAAAATGTTCTACCTACTCCAATAGAATGGAAGCTCCTTGATGGCAAACTTTATTTCTGAGGTTGTAACTCAGAAGCCCAGAATAGTGTCTTGAACATAGTAACTACTTAATCAGTGTTGGTCGAATTTAGCTGAGTTTGAGGAGACTTTCAAACCATTTTCATTTTCTTACTTTAATCTGTAAAATGGTGATAAGGAATATGAAACCAGTTCCCCTTCTCTGTCAACCAACTGCTTTAAGGAGAAATGAGACAACAGTAAAAATCAGCCCTTGGGAAGTTAGATTTAAGGAGTTTTACTGTCCACACCAGTCTTCATAAGGCTAAGTTAGGCCTCCTTTTAAATTACAATAAAAATTTTTTTTTGGTTCAGTTCTGTGATTTCATCAGTTCAATGCCTATATCTATATCTATATGTATATCTATATCTATATCTATGTCTATGTCTATGTCTATATCTATCCCTTCTATTGCAGATCAGCAATGGACCTAAAATCTATACTTAGAAAGTTGCTCAACTATTTTGGAGAGCAAGTTGGAATTATGCCCAGAGAGCTATAAAACTATGTATATCCTTAGACAAAGCAATGCCATTACTGAGTCTCTTTTCCCAAGGAGATAAGGGGAAAGAAAAAGAATCTATAGGTTCCAGAATATTGATAGCAGCTCTCCTCATAGTGGCAAAGAACTGGAAACTGAGAGGATGTCCATCAATTGGAGAATGGCTAAACAAATTGTAGTATATGATTGTGGTGGAATACTATTACACCATAAGAAATAACAAGCAGATTAATTTTTAAAAACTTGGAAAAAACTGCATGAGATAGTAAAGAGTGAAATGAATAGAACCAAGAGAACATTATAAACAGCTATAGAATTAATATTTGAAGAATAACTTGTGAATGTCCACTTCCAGAGAATGAACTGAGAAGTGAAAACATGAAAGATTTGATCTATGTATTTTACCGGATGATACATTCGTTGGTGTAGGGAGGGGAGGGAAGGTCAGAATAAAACGAATTAATTATTTATTTTTTCAAAAAAAGAAAGTTTCCTGGAGCAGTGAGAGATTAAGTGATTTTTTTCCCCAAACCAGTATGTGTCAGAGATGGGCATGAATCCATGTCATGCTATGGCTCAGTCTGGCTTACAGCATTCTGACTTGGGAGCCAGAGGACCTAGCTTAAAACTTAATCTCTGATTTATATTATTTATTTTGACCAGAGGCAACTCACTTATCTGAACCTTTATTTCCTCATCCATGAAATGAAAGGGCTGGAGGTGGACTGTGAGGTGTTTTCCAGTTCTTTGACTGTGATCCTTCCTAACTAAGCCAGAGGATTTGGAGTGTTTGTTTGTAGGGTCTCCTTCTCTTGCCCAGGCTGGTGGCACAGGGGCCACTCATAGATACAGGCAGCAAGATGAAGCCTGTTGGTAGCCTGTACACCAGAATTAAATCACAGGACTTCCAAAGCCAGTCTACATATTGAATGAATGCCATCCACAACTTCTCATTAAAGAATTCCTGGCACTTTCTTATACCTGATAGTCAAGGGTCACTGCATTAGGAGGACCTGAAAGCTAAATCTGACTTGTACATCAGCCCAGAGGTTCCTGTGACTTTTATTTCTCCTTGCCTTAAGGTTACCTCTCTCCAATTCATCAGGTTCCTTGGTTCCCCAAGATTAGACCACTCAATCCTACTAGTGATCAGCATGAGACTTGCTCTGTTTCTGACAGGGGCTGGTTTGCCCAGCCTGGTGGCTCCCTCTTCTTAGGAGTTTACCATATTGGTTTTAGACAGTGTGGAAACCAATTGACTGAGCCCACAGCAGATCAGGTCAAACCACTAGTTTCAATTTCTCTCATAGTCAGGATTACAGGCATTTTCTACGGCACCTCTAAACCAAGGGCTCTTAAATAGGGTATGTAGATAGAGATAAAGTTAGATGGGAAAATGTTATATATTTATTTCAAAATAATTGGTTTTGGGAGCAGCTAGGTGATTCAGTGGTATGAGAACCAGGCTCAGACACAGGCGATTTGGGGTTCAAATCTGGTCTCAGATACTTCCTAGCTTCCTATAGGGGCAAGTCACTTAACCCCTATAACCTTAGCCCTTACTGCTTTTCTGCCGTGGACCCAATACACAGTATTAATTCTAAGGCAGAAGGTAAGGGTTTAAAAAAATAATTGGCTTCCTTTGTAATTCAATTTATTTTATTTTCCTAAAAACATGGACACAGTACTGTGCTTGACACAAAGTAGGTGCTTAATAGATATTTATTGACTAGTATTCTGAGGAGTCAAAAGGTTGTATCACACTACCAAATAAGGTGCATGAAAAAAGGTTAAGAACTCTTTTACAAAGTCTGGCTACCTCTTATTTCAGTTCTTCAAGTATTATAATTCCATCACTGTGAACGAGTGTTCTCTCAATGCAGATCACAGTGATTCCCCTTTCTTAAATATAGTCCTCCAGATTTGTTATGGGCAAAAAAATAATTATCAACTTAATCATGTGATTCTTTCAAATTAATTTTCAGACAAGAGATACCTCCGGACCAAGGCGGGAAGTTTGGCCAGTTCGATAGGACCTACCACTTACACTGGCCCATTGTTGGGGCCCCATAAAGACCTTAAGAGGGGAGGGAGGTAATCTCACAGCACAAAGAATCAGAAGTCACAGGGAGCTTTTGGATGATGGACAAGTCAGACTTAGCTTTACCTTGTGTACAGAGGTATTTTGTCTTCTGGGTCCTCAGTGCAGTGCCAGGTCTGAACAAATGTCAGGAACCCTTTAATGAGAAATTGGGGACAATAGCCTCATTCAATGTGCAGGCAGGATCTGGGAGTCTTTGGAATTTAATTTTGGTGTACAGGCCAGCAGCAGTCTTCCTCTCAGTGTCTATACATCAAGAGGACTTGTGGACAGACTCTGATTTGCTACATTGGGAATAATGCTGGGGGCAGGAAGACCACCTTTGCCACTTGCTCCTTATATGACCTTGGACAAACTATTTGGCTTTTCTAAGCCTCAGTTTTTTTTCAACCATAAAATGAGAGAGGACCTCCCAAGTTTTTCTAGCTCTAAATCTATGTACTTGTAATCCTAGGAACACAAAAGTAGAAATGCCCACTAGGTGGTAGCATTGTGTTTGTCGAAAGGAAAACATAAATTCCCCCCTTCCCCTCCCGCCCCCCATGGGGCAGGGGTTGGAAGGAAGACTCACAAACTAAAGAACAAAGATTGTGATTATGCAACTACAGTTCCTTTAGAAAACATGCGCACACACAGAATTCCTTTTCAGAGCCAAAAGTTCGAAACAAAGGACTGGGGATCCAAAGAAGACCCTAGTTACCTAGTTAGCTCTAGTTACCTGATCTTCTGCTAATGAGCTAGCTCTTTGATTCTGAACAAATTATAAATTTGCTTATTATAAATTATAAACTTATAATTTATTATAAATTACATTATAATTATAAAATTATAAATACAATAAATATATATAATTATGAAATTACAAATCCCTGGTGATAACACAAAATGATATAATAATATATAACACATAAGAGGTAAGGTTTTCAGGTTTGCAAAGCATTTTCCTTACCACAACTTTGTGAGATGGTGCAAGTTCCGTTATCCCCATTTTCCAGATGAAGAAACAGAGTTTAAGAGAGGCAAAGTGACTTCCACTGTCCCACAGCTAATAAACACCAGAACAAGTCAGATCATCAGAATCAGTATTTGATCCCTGGCTTTGGACTCTGAGACTTGTGTTTTATCCATTCTTTGTCAAGATAAAGGGATTAGTCTGATCTCAAGATTTAAATTCCTGTCTGGAATAGTGGAAAAAGCATTGGTCAGAGGATCTGGATCCAAATTTATCTCCTCTACTGACTACTTGTAAGACCCTGGACAAGTCACTTAACAGCTATCATTTACATGGCACATTTAGGGTTTGCAAAGTGCTTTTTATAAATATGCTATTTTAGTCTCCCAACACTGAGAGGTAAGGACTTTTGTTATCCTTGTTTTACAGATGAAACTGGTGTAGCCAAAGGTTAAGTGACTTGTACAGGCTCACACAACTAATAAATGTCTGAGGCTGGCTTTGAACTCAAGTCTTCCAGATTCCATGTCCAGTGCTCTCTCCATGGTGCTTATTAGCTCCCTCTAAGAATATCAGGAGGTGAGTTAAAGGCTACAGATATCACAGCATTCCCTGGACTTTCACCAGCCAGAGAGACAGAGGTGGTCCAGATAAAAACGAATGTTCTGGCATCAAGTAGTACTGACAGAGCATAAGCACAGAGATCACCCTTCTATTGTATTTGTCATCTATTCATGGGCTCACAGGAGTGACTCAGTTTCTTCATCTATAATCTAAGACTTATAATACTTCTACTAGCTACCCCAGAGATTTGTTGAGAAGAAAGTATTTTGTAAATAGGAACCATTTATTATTATCATTGTCATCATTATTAATAATAATATTGAATAATTAAATCAATAAATTTATATGATAATATTTGATCATTATTATTACTGCTAGCTAAATTTTGGTGAATCTTGACTGGCAGGAGAAGGAAGAGTGAAGAAGCATTCTTCTTCTACATTAATTGGACCCCCTAATGAAGTCATCAGACAAAGGATCTAAAACAGGCTTACTGTTTGGACTGGTCTCAATACAAACCAAGTGACATTTTGTTCATTCTCATCTGCTTCCCACTAGTGCTTTGGGATCACACAAAGTTTAAAAGCAAGGTCAACTTATCGAATCAATTGTGCCCTCTACAGCCCCCCACCAAAACAGGACAACAACATTTAGAGGCTGACATGATTAGAGGAGCTCACATTCTCTTCTATTAATAGCCCAAGATTTAAATTTTGATTCTTGGAATTAACTGGAAAAGATTAAAGATATAGATGAGAATAACTGTTTCAAGTTCTCCAGAACAACTTGTTTGGCTATATCCAAGTCAGTGCAACTTGAGGTGAGACTTGCATGTAGTGACTTAGGATGAAATGTTGTCTGGCAGGAATTCTTAGCCTTTTGTGAGTCATGGACTGCTTTGGCAGTCTGGGGAAACCTATGTACCTTTTTTCTTTTCTCATGCATAAAATAAAATATGTATGTTTATAAGAGGAAATATTAAAATAAAGTTATGAAATATTTTAAAAACAAGTTCACGGACCCCAAGTTGGCACCCAGGTGGGAAGAGACGGAATGTGTAACCAGTTATGCTTAAGAAACAGAAAGGGAAGACAAGGTACCAGTCCAAGTATTAGATTCATGATACCACACCACCCCATAGAGCTAACTGCATCCACACAGAAAGACTTGGATGTCATACCTGGTATTCAGCCTCAAGGAGAGAAGAAAAAAAGTAGGGTTTAGTTTTGCTGTAGGTTTTTTCCCTGTGAATGAGATAAGAGAGATCAAAATCTCGAGATTCTTTCACTTCTTTCCTGACTTTCTCAATCAGTCAATCACATGCACCTTTTGATCACTGAAATGGCAGAAAGTTATGGGATTATGGAACATGGAACTGGAAAGAACCTTACAAATAATCTCATCTAATTTCATTTTATATATGAGGAGACTGTAAGCTCCAAAGTCTATTGGAAACCTTATAGAAACAACCTTCCCTAAATCTAAACACATTTTCAAGCTCCCGGTTAACCTAAATTATTTGACTTGTCCATGGAGGTTGGGATTTGAATTCAGGGTCTTTGATTCTATGTGCCATATTCACCTCTTTGAGGTAGAGATATATACATGGGTGGGCCATTTTCCCATCTCTTCTCAGGAAATTCAGCACATAGTTTAGTCTTACTCTTTGCTCTAACCCTTATGTTTAGTAAATTCACCTTGTATATTCTCTAAAACACCCTGGATTCCCAGGTCATTAGTCACTTCAGTTCCCAAGACTTGTACCTTCATTCCACACCAGCCACACACAGAGACCTTTAGGCTTGCCATTCTCCATAACTGTATAATTGTTCTACTTGTGTGAAACATAACTAAAATTTATCTCTGATAACAATCTCATACTCTCCTATATGGTCCTGTGACTCATTCATCCACCCTCACTGGGAATACTCTTTTTCTCTTTCCTCCTCTCCCTCCTCACAATTCTCCACATTCCCAGAGCCCATCTGGGAAGGCCAGTCAGTAGGAAGACTGATTGCTATTGGGAACACCTTATCCCTTCACCCTTTCCTTTGGCCAGAATCACCCAGAAACCATCCAGGCTACTTAATTAATCACACAGCTTGCATGAGATAGGAGTCATCAACTCTATTGCTTCTAGTGCTTGTTCAAGCCTTCCCATTTCTCCTCAAGTCTTTAATACTACCCCCCTCTCAACACAGAATCTTCTCTTATTTTACTTAAAAAATAAAGGCTCTCCAACATGAGCTTTCTTTTTACTCTTTTCTCTACCTCAAAATCTTTTTCCTTTTTTTCCTAATCTCTGATGAAGTGAGACTTTTCACCAAGATCAGCCTTTCTTTTTAAAATTTTATTTAATTAATTAATTTAGAATATTTTTCCATGGTTACATGATTCATGTTCTTTCGCTCTCTTCCTTTAACCCCCTCCAGTAGTCTGCGCAATTCCACTGGGTTTCACAAGATCAGCCTTTCTGCTTGTGCTCTTTATCCCATTCCCTATTGGTTCCTCCACAAGTTTACCTTCTCAGGCATCCTTAATTTCTGTCTCTTCTATAACCCCTCTCTATTTCTCTGATGTTTATGAACATATTCAGAGGTCCCCCAGCCTTTAAAAAAAACCCAAATCTTCACTTAACCTTACCATCCTCTTATGCTATCACCTAGACAGCTAGAAAAAAATAGCAGATAGAGAATCGGGCATGAACTCAGGAAGATATGTTGAAATCCAGCTATTTACTGACTGTGTGGCCCTGTGTAATTAACTCAATTTTTGCTTGACTCAGTTTCTCCAGCTGTAAAATAGGGGGGATAATAACACCTATGATGAGGATATACTATAGCAAATGTCAAGAGAAGAAATAGTCAGATGGCAAAGAGATATAAAAGAAAGTAAGAGGGTTGAGCTATCTTTGATTAGAAAAAAATACATTTGCCTACTATTAAGAAGGCTATAAACTGAATAGAAAGAAAGAGGGAGAAAATCGTCCTCAAATAGGTATGTCAAGCTGAAGATGAATAAAAGGCACAATGTAGAAAAAATATTAGTCGGAAAGGTCAATGTAGTAAAAGTGGGAATAAGACAAGATGACTTTGGAGGTTCCTTCTAGATCTAAATAAATTAGTCAGTAAATACACATTAAGCACTAACTATGTGCCAGCCACTGTGCTTAGTCTGAGGATACAAAAAGAGACGAAAGACAGCCCCTCCCTACAGGAGCTCATAATCAAATCTATACCTCAATGAATGCACAGGAAATAATATCTAAGAAGGAAATCAGTAATAAAACTACAGCCTTAGGTGTTGAAAACACAAATGCGCAAAATATGGGTAAGAAGTTTAACTAGAGCCCTTACTGTAAGGAGATGAATTTGATCTCATAGATATCACAGAGCCTTGGTATAATGGGGCTTATGTCTAGAATATGTTCTTAGAAAAGGGTATCTCTTATTCTGAAGAATAAAGATAAACGTTTTAGAGGATTAAATTGCATTTTATGTTAAGAAGATATATTTATGTGAAGAAATCTAAGAACCAGAAGAGTAAAGCATGGGAGGGAGACCTGGGGTGAGGAGCAATTTAGGGAGAAAGATAATGAAACATTCTTAAATAATACAAATAATAGCTAGTTTTTATACAGCTACTTTAAGGTTTGAAAAGAATTCTACAAATATTATCTCATCTGATTTTCAGAACAATCCTCATATGTAGGTTCTATTATTATTTCTAGTTTGTAGATGAGGAAACTAAAGCCATCAGAGCTTAAGTGATTTGCCCAGGGTTATAGACCTTTAGTGTCCAAGGCTGGATTTGAATTCAGGGCTTTTTAACTCTTAAGTCTTGCTTTCTATTCAATTTTGCCTAAAGTGCCAATCTCACAGGATTGATGTGAGGCTCAAATAAAATAATAATGTCCTTGCAAAGGGCCTTGCACACCTTAAAGTGCTACATAAGTTCTAGTTTATCATCATCATCATCACCATCATCATTATTACACTAACTTTTGGGCAAGTGGATTTCTAAAAATTACAGAGGAAGATTAGGTAAGATGTTTTATTCTAGTCTATAGAGGAAGTCAACCTGAGAGGATTGAGATGCTTTTTTAACAATGAAATTCTCAGGCCACAAAGTGAAACAATGGAGAGGAAAAAATGGAGTTATTTAAATGAACGATTGAATTAAATGAATGAAAAAGTATTTATTAAGTGCTTATTCTGAGCCAAGCTCTATGTTTGAGTTCTAGGGATACAAATATTAGGGAAGAAAACTATCTCTGCCCTCAAAGAACCTAAATTCTAATGGGCAACTGTGGGCAGGAAATGGCATTTGTTATAGGGATGGTGAGTGGGATCATAGGGGAATAAGTTGATACACCTCTTCTAGGTTCAATGGTAGAGTTGATCATTCAAGACAGAAGTTATTTCTTTTTTACATAGATATGATTATGCTGATTGATTTCTGGAGAGGACTCTAGATAGTATGATAAGATGTCAGTAAACATAAAATAATTAAGAATGTTATGCCAGATATCTAATCTCTTTTCCTTATGGATAAGAGATGCGACCTAGATGTAAGCTGGTATACAGTTAGGTGAATTCCAATCTTGTCAAATGAGTAAAAACTCAAAAAAACAGAACCAATTTTTCCATGGAAGAAGGTTTCTAGAAGAATGTCCCAGAGATCTCTTTTTTGGTCTATTGGCTATTAAACATTTGTAGTAGAGTGAAGGTATGAATAGCATGCTGAGATTTTAGGTGACAGAAAGCTAGAATCTAATTTGTATCCTGATAAAAATTGGATAAGCTATAATTCTATGTGGATTCATGTAACATAATCCTTAATTGACTTTAAAAAGTCACCTTCACATGCAGAACATGAAGAGGCATGTAATAAGGAGGGGTGTATTTAAGCAGGTTACAAGTTCATTTTATGCCAACAGTGTGATGAGGCAGAAAATATATTGCTAAGGCAATCTGATGTAGCATTGAGAGGCATCATGTCAACAATGAGCAAGATCCTTATTTCTGTCATCCTTTTCCCTGATTGGAACCCATTAGGAGGATTGTATTCAGTCCTGGATGCTACCTTTTAGAACAGACATTCATTAACCGGACAGTGAGGAATAATGGTAATGATGAGAAGACTGGGGGCCATGTTCCTTTTTTTGTGACCTTAGATAAGTTATTACTCTTCTTTGGGGCTCGATATTCCCATTATAAAATGAGAGGGGGGAGATGAACCAGATGACCTCTAAGGTCAGTTCCAGTTTTAGATCTAGAATCTTCAAATCCTTTGAACTGGGGATGTTTACCCTGGAAGAAAGAAGGCTCATGGATGACATGGTAGTTATCATTTCCCTGAGTCTCAGTTTCCTCATTTGTAAAAACAAGGGTAATTAGGGAGATGGCCTTCTGGAGAAAGAAGCAGAATTCTTAAGTACCATGTTTTTTCTGGAAGGAGATCACCCACATATTATCTGTTTATAAACTCATTTAATCCTCTTGGCCTTCCACATTTTCTGTGGGATGTTCACCATAAAGTAGGCATAGAATCTAATTAAAACCAGAATGTAATTACTCTTTGGTTTTTCCATCTGCCATGAACTAAACATGAATTCTCCTCTACAAGTTATCTCTCCTTTTGGAATGTGAGCTTTTGGACAGCAAGGACTGTCTGTTTCCTAGATGTATCACTAGGGCTTAGCCTAATATTAGCTACATTATCAACAATGAATGCATTTCCATTTTATTCTATATGATCTCTTTGTTCAAGGATTCAGAAAAAAGTTCAAAAAGGAAAATTGGAGACCTGTTAAATTAGGCTTGTTTTTGTGACTACTCAAAAGGACTGTGAAATGCCTGGAAAATAAAACCCTGGGTTTGAGCTAACCCTCTTCATACCTTGTATACTTTAAAAAGTGGTATCGTGCTGATATTCCAGTTAGCCTGGATGTTCATGGAGACGACCACATTGACACCTTCCATGGGCTCTGTCACAGAGAAGAGATACTGACGTGTACTCCCCAGGACATCTGGACAAAAGAGAACAGGACATACAGTCAGCCTTTGACCTTCCTACCCCAACTTCTGCTCCCTGGACCGGTGAGCTCATTGTAGCAGGAGTGCATACTGACTGCATCGAATTAATCACTCTGTCTACTGTGTTCCTGTGTTCCTGTGTGCTCACAGGCAGGAAACACTCAGATTCTGGGGAGTAATGAACCCGAAATGGCAAGCTCCCTTGATAGAGACAATGGGAAATAGGTGTTGTACTTGTGGCTGACATTAGCATTTTACTCAAATGTAATCACCAGAAAATTGAAATGGACATAAATTCAGTGAATGCTAATGTGAATACTGACAACAGCAAGAATAAAGATAAAGATGTGTTTTCAACAGGGAAGAGATACACTAATTAGAGAGGCAACAAGATACAGCATAAATATTAATGAATTTGGGGCCAGAGGACCTTGATCCAAATTCTA
This sequence comes from Gracilinanus agilis, assembly GCF_016433145.1. Lineage (NCBI taxonomy): Eukaryota > Metazoa > Chordata > Mammalia > Didelphimorphia > Didelphidae > Gracilinanus > Gracilinanus agilis. The sequence goes on along the minus strand of NC_058131.1, from coordinate 227,180,281 downwards.
GTCCTGTTCCTACCTGTGTGACCTTGGGCAAGTCCCAAACCTTTCTGGGTCTTGATTTTCTACTATACAAAAAGACTGGTTTGGGTTAGATGGTCTCAGAGATACCTTCTGCCTCTAAATCTATTATCCTATGATTGGAATCTGGAGGAGTTGCTGAAATACCAGAACAGAGTTGTTCAGGACAAACTTCTAAGTCTATTCCATACTTAGTCAGGCATGACTTTTATCCTTTAGTAATTCATTGGTATTCTGGCTCCCCAATCAGGTTCCAGTAAGTAGTATAATTGTCATGTCATGTCATATTATGATGGCTGGTCTTTGATTTTGCAGATGACAGGATTACTAGAGCTAGGTGGCACTGGGCTTGAAGTCAGAGAGGCTCGAGTTCAAATCTGGCCTTTGATATTTACTGCTTTGTGTCCTTGGACAAGTCATTTAACTTGTTTGCCTTAGATTCCTCAATGGTAAAATGGGGAAAATAGGATAATAAACTTCTAGAGTTGTGATGATCAAATGGGATGTTTATAAAGTGCTTAACACAATGCCTAGCACATAGCAAGAAATATTTAAATATGAGTTGTTATAATTATCAGTTACAAATTTGAGGGTCTAGACCCCAAATTAGAAAGTGGAACTCATTTTGAGAGAGAGCATCATCCAACCAGACCATCTCTGAAAATAACATATATATTTGCCATCTTCTTTGTTCACAATGGCTGTTGCCCAGCTTTTCATGACAGTATAGATATTTTTATTTAATTTCTAGTCATTCTTCTTGAAATAAAAAGTCAATTTACAGATAGCCTCTAACCTCCCCACTCCTAGTCAGATCAAATGCTTACCAGAGCTACCACCTGACATAATGTTTTCTGGAATCTTTTGGATTTTGTATGGAGTTTGGATCCATGTTCCAATGGTCAGGTCTCCATCGTTCATTTCCATTGGCTCTTGATAGCAAATAAAAATGTGGGAAAATTTCATCTGGAAATCTTGAAAGGACATCCTATGAAAAACAAATGTACATGGTTAAGTACCATCTGATTGGTATATCAGCTATAAGAAAACTGAAGGAATTGAGGGGATTAGGACCATGAGTGGTTAATTTTGGGACTTAAGTGAACTACACTGACTCCATCTTGTGACTCAATTCTGGAATTAGCTTAGTTCTGTTTCCATTCATTTATGGGCCTAGTCCAAATTCTGTATTGTGAGAAAAGTTTATTCATTTGTGGGAATTGGAAGAAAACCTTATTGCATTGTTTGAATTTTGCTCAGACTGAGAAACTGGACCACTTGCACTGGCTGTTTGGAGATCCGTAACTAAGGATTTAGGTTATATTGGTCAGAAACCCATTCAGATCCCAAGAGTGATATAAGAAGATTGCACATCTCAAGGAACCCACACATCTTATCTGAAAACTGACCGTGTACTACTCAATCAATTATTGCTTCCATGTCCTTTGACTAATACAGATTCTTGGAGGAATGTGGAATATATATATTTTTTTAAGTTTCAGAGAATTGCACCTGTTTGTTGTCCTCCCAATTTGGAATGTTCTTAATCTTTCATCCACTCAGAAATCAGATTACCTAATGTTTTATTGTTTCCTTTAAATTACTTGGTCTTAATTGTTTTTAATGTATAAAAATCTGTCTCCCCCTCTAATTGGGTTCCAGTCCTAAACCAAGAAAGGGGTTTGGTCACAATTTGTTAGGCAGTTGGCATGCATTTCTTAATAAATTGGTATGCTCAGAAGATGAAACCTTTGTTTCCTCAGTCATTTCATCTTTTGCTGGTTACATAGCTATGTGACCTTGGGCAAGTCAGTTTCTCCTTGAAAAATAACATTGGAGCCCAAAATATCTTTGTCATAAATTACCATGAAGCTAGGAAGAATCCCTGAGAGTATAAGCCAGTGCGTTTGTGGCTTAGCACTCCTTGTGAGACCAATAAAGTCACTCTGGGGTCCTGGAAATGGAATGTGGATATTTTTCATAACCACTGTAAATGATATACTATTCTCTTAGGCTGACTTCCTCCTCTAGAGATGAGTATATGCCCTGGTAGCTTGGCACATAGAAACCATGGAATGTTAGAATTGGAATCATAAAGAGCAGACATTCAAATATCGTGGTAGACACTTTTTGGCTTTGTGAACCCTGACTGATGTACTTAACCTCTCTCACTGAACACTGTTTTCTGTTCTATAAAATGGGCTTACTATTAGCATTGACCTCACCAGGCTGTTGTGAACAAGTTAGGTACTTAGCATCTCTCGGATGCAGGTTCCTAATCTGGAAATCAGTATAATCATAACCCTTGTCTCACAAGATTTTTGTGAAGATCAAATGAGAAAGAGGCAGTTAAATAGGACAGTGGATAGAGAACCACGTCAAAAGTTGAGAGGATCTGGGTTCAAATCTGTCCTCATAAACTTCCTAACTATGTGACCCTGGATAAATGATTTGATTTTGTTTGTCTAGCCCCTTGCCCTTTTGTCTTAGAGTTGTTACTAAGACAGAAGGTAAGGGTTTAAAAAAGAAAAGATCAAATGAGACTTATTTGCAGACCTTCAAGTTCCTCATAAACATTAACTCTATTATTACCCTCTCCTGGTGGAATAATATTAGAAGAAAGCATTTTTCTAGCTTCTGGTACAACCCAAAAGGGTGCACTTTTATGTGTTATGGCTCCATGTGAGTGGGTGAACCCTAGGAGACATCAGGAGACTCAGCAGGACAGAAAACTGTTGACAAGTGTCATCATTTGTTAAGCACTGAAAATCAAATTGTCTAGGGACATACATAATTGGAGTATGTCGGAGAGGAAGGCAGCCTGATCCATGAGAGGCTCTTGAAATCATAGCATAGGAAGAAAAGTTGGAGGAAATAAAAGTATTTAAACCTGAAGAAATCTTTGAGTAAAGATAGAAAAGTTTGACTATTTGAGGACTGGCATGTAGAAGAAGGATAGTCTGTGTAATTCCAGGAAGGACTTGGAGCAGCAGATGGAAGATATGGGGAGTCAGCAAAAAGAACTTTTTTTCACAAGTAAAACTGTGCATGATGCCATGTTGCCTTTGAAAAAAATGTTATTAATGTGTGGTAGTAATTAGGGTATTTGATTTGAAATCAGGAAGACATGGGTTCAAATCCCTCCTGAGATACTTACTGATGGTGTTACCTTAGATAAGCCATTTAAAATATCACTCTGCCTCAGTTTCTTCATCTGTAGTATAAAAATTTTAGCATGTTTATAGAATAACAATGGTTAGGTCTTTAAGGTTTCCTCTTTGGCAAAATGAGAAAGTTAGAAGAGGTCCTTTTCAATCCTAAATCATTGCTATTAAGATTCTTTTATTTTTCCTAATATCCCTTTCTTCACCTCTTAATGACTCATTGTTGGCTTGGCCATTTGTTTGAATTTAACTGGTCAGCCCTTTGTTGACTGAATTCATTTGGATGATGGCAATGGAGGGCCTTTTAATTCTGTTTTAGGATTTTGGCAGTTTCGCAGACTTCAAATGAAGGTAAACTATTTTTGGTTACATTTGACAAATCCAATGTAGAACATTTATCATCCTTTACTATTGCTTGGTGACTTGATATCGGCTTACTACAAAAGTAATTCTATAAGTTTTTGACCTATTTATCATGTATTCTGATAAAATCTATCAATTCTCTTCCTGCTATTTCACAAGGAAGTGTTAATTTTACTTTAGCTGCCATAGAATCATGGGTCCTTTGTTCTGAGTTTTTGTTATGATAATTTAAAAATCTTCTATGGTACATTTTATAATTCTAAAATGCACATTGAGGTTGGAAACAAAGTGGGCATTGATTGATTGGACAATAGTTAAACAAATCCTAGGAATATGTTGGGGAATATGTCATTTTTCATTACTGATTCTTCATTTTCCAGAACAGTGTCTTTCTTACAGCCCAGTTTTAATTGATTGTTATTGAATGTCTAAACAGAACACTACTCTAACTGTGGCCACCAGCTACATGCCCAAATGGACTGTGAGCCTACTCCCTTGAGGGATGCTGAAACCTGACAGGACATGTGATCTCCAGACCCCAAAGTGGGTGGTACAAAAAATACAATTAGTAAAACTCATCTTCAAACTTTCACCTAAGCTTAGAGATAAAGGAAGAGGGCTTATGCTCAAGCTAAATTGTTAAAAAGTATATGAATAAAAGAAAAAAATACCAAAACTCTCCATCTGCTTTGTTCTTATAAAGCCTGGTTCTCTCTGAATCTTGGATCTTCCACCATTCTTCTGATCTGGGGGAGAAAGGAGGGGGAGGGATTGAGAGAAGTGGGGGTAGAGGGGGTAGATATGGGGGGAGAGAGAGAGGGAAAAAAGGAATTAATTGTGTTTGGAGATTAGGAGTCTAATTCTCCTCCAGGGAAATTCAACAACAGTAGCTAGCTAGCTAGCATATAGATGTATTGCACCCACTATGTGCCAAGCCCTATGCTGAGACTTTATAAAATACCATTTCTCACCATCTACTGAATCAGAGTTGTTCCACATATGCATATGCTGTGTGTGTTCTTGAACCAGTGGACAAAAAGAAATTCATTTGTCTTAGCATGCCTCAGAAGGATGAATGAATGAATGATCTCAGATCCAGATGCCACTAGTACCCAGCTGAAATAGGGCAAGAGTGGTGGGAGATAAGGGTGTCAGTTCCTCCATATTCCCCATAATCTGATTTTTTCCCACCAGATCGCTCCAATAAAAAATAGTCATATCTTTTTATTTGACCCTTTAGTTTTCACTTCTCCCTGAGGTTTTAGGGTGGAGATATTGCTGTTACAAAACATTTCTCAGCTGTTGCCCCTACTACTACTACTATCAGACTCAGTGGGTAGGCAGTACCAATGCCAGCCCTACTTTCTCTTTCCTTTTTAGAATTTGTCTTTTTCTTTTTCTGTACTCTTGGACCATGTCCCAAAGCCATGTAACATTCCTTTGCTATAACATATGAGTGAATACACCAAATCCAGCATTCTACAAGGGTCCAAGCCATCACTCCCTTCCTGCCTTTGGAGGAAGGAGGCATTATAATTACAATGGAGGGTATGGATATTGGAAAATAACTGTAGTATATTAAACAAAAGGCATCAATAAACCATTTAAAGAAAATGGCTGTGTGTAATTGGATTAGGGAGTGAATCAAGAAGCCCATTCTGGTATAGATTTGATTATATGGCCACTGAGATTCATTCTAACTCTAAAGTTCTGCAATTCTTTAATTCTATTTACTGCCTTTGCTTTCCATGCTTGATGACATTGACGCTGTAATACCTTCAAACCTCCCTGGAAGGAAAGGATCAGAAGTTACAATCACAGAATACTAAAATCTTTGACATAGACAGGACCTTAGGGCATTGGCCCCATTTTATAGGCAGAGAAAACAGACATCAGGGAGATGGAAATGACTTTCCTGATGGTCACTTAGAAAGTTGGAGTTATGAGAGCTAAAACCTAGGTTTCCTGGCTGTGTGCTTTCTAAGCCTTCTTCAGAACTAGATCCTTGGTGATCTGTAGTAAGGGGATAAGCCCTCTGGATGGGTATCCAGGTTTACTCTGGACAATGAACTTTCTATTAAAAGTTGAATGGATTGTATAATGCGTTGTACTGAGGGTTAATTAAATTCATTCTCAGGGTAAGGCTGGCATCAGTGCTGTCCATCCTCTGACCCTGTAAAACCCTGTCATTTCTGTGCTTGAAGTATAATCAGCTCTTGGATTTTCTGCAACATGCTGAGACAATTGGATGTATGATTTTAAAATAGAAATTTATAATTAAGTGATAATTGCATTTTCTACAAGTAAGAAAAAAATAAATTTAGTGTAAATCAATAAGGCATTGATTTATGTAAGCTTACTTCTAAGTGGGTGCAATTGGGATTTTAATTATGGCTGAGATTAGAGTACCTGAGCGTCTGCCCATCACTACATTTCTCCCTAAGTTGAGAAGAAATATAATACCTGGACACCAACAGAAGCCTCTTAAAGCTTCCTGCAGCTTCTATCCAGATTGCTAAGACACAAACATTTTCTTTTCAGAGAGCTTATAAAGGAATGGACACTACCAACAATGAAAGCCTGCACAACACAACAGTTTAGGTTCTAAAATGTTAGTGTGAACACACTGCTCCACTTCCTTCTCAATACATATTCAAAAAAGCTTCTATAAACCATCCCTAGATATCTATCCCATTGCCTATAGGATAAACTCTAAAATGCTTAGTCTGCCATTCAAGACTGTGGATAGGATTTGCTCCCCAGGACTCTCTTACTCAGCATCCCATTTGCGTGTTTATGCTACGCGCTAACCTAGGGAGGATATAACTTTGGTGGAATCCTGCCTCTCTCTCTCTTTCCCTGAATGCGGCTGCTGAAGCTGGCTTTCAGCCAGGTAGGAGAATTGACACACGTGGTCTTACTTTAGTTAGAAATTTAGGCTTTTAACTTTTATTTCTACTTTTTATTTCTTCTACTTCAAGTGATTATTAATAAACTTTATAAAATTAATACTTGGAGTTATTGATTATTAATTTAAATATTGCATTACTTTCTTCATTTTGGACCCTGATCAGGAGTTGCAGTCCAAGGATCTGTTTTCAAACACCTCTGTCATTTAATGTATTTGTGACACTGGACAATTCACTTCACCATCCTGAGTCTCAGTTGCCTAATCTGTAAATTGGGGGAAGAGAATGTTGGTCCCAATAATATCTAATCTCCCTTCCTCTTCTAAATCTATGATCTTATGACAATAATACATAAGACCAGAGGAGTATAGGGCCTTGCCTATCTTTCTGTACTGGACATGGAGTAAGAAAGTCCCAAGTTCAAGTCTGGACTCAGATGCATAGCTTTGTGACCCTGGGCAAATCACTTAAGCTACCTCTGCCTGAGTTTTTGCTATTACTAAATCATTTCAGTTGTGTCTGACTCTTTGTGACTCCATTTGGAATTTTCTTATAAAAGATACTGGAGCGGTTTGCCATTTCTTTATCTAGCTGATTTTACAAATGAAGAAACAGAGGCTAAAAGGGTTAAGTGACTTGCTCAAGATCACACAACTAATAAATATCTAAGACTGGATTTGAATTCATGAAGATGAGTCTTCTTGACTCCAGGTCTGAAACTCTATCCACTGTGCCACCTAGCTGCATATTCCAATGTGCTTATGGAAATGTAAGAAAGTTACTTTTAGATATATGGACAGAGAGAAAATTCTTAAACTAAGGATGGAGGTGACTAAAAAAGGTTAAAAAGAAAATATTTGAAAGTCTTAAAAAATATCACACAAGTGTTGTTCCTCCATTTTCAAAGGGGAACAATCAGTAATGCCTTCAATTGTGAGGGAATTGGATTAAGTGAGACAATGTTACAAAATCATTAGCTTCCCTTTCTCTTCCCTTCCAGAGTTGTCAAAATTCTGTAACAAGACAAAAGTCAAGATGAAAAAAAATCCTGTAACAAGACAAAAGTGGAGGACTGGAATACAGTGGATGACCCTGGCATCTGATGTCTGCCCAAGCTCCAAGTGGCCCACAGTGCCTGCTTCATCTGCCTTCATGACTGTTGGAAAAAATTGTTCTCATCTGCTCATTCCCCTGAGAGGTGGGGGGAGGTCTTCACATGCTTGGTCAGATATCCCCCTACTCACTGATGAGTCTGAAGACTGTCAATTACCCTCAACCTAGTTTAGCTCATCTCCCAAGACAATCTTTCTGGGATGTGGCTGCTGAGTATGCTACAACTTTTTGGAGCCACAACTGAAAGTTGAGTGAAAAGTGGACATTAAAGGTAGAAGAGCAGCCCTTAAAAAGGCTTGGCAAATCCTCATACTCGACATGCTAGTCCTCCCAAACACCTCTTAGGAAAAGGGATTGGGAAAAATCTTTGTATCAATTTACCCTGATAAAGAACTAATAGCCAAGATATATTGGAGATTTAAGTAAATGTAGAAGACCAAGAGTTACTTCCCAATGAATAAGTAGCCAAAAGGATATGATAAAACAGTTTTTCAAAGATGATTTACTATCCATAACCACATAAAATGCTACAAATAACTAAAAAAAATAAGAAAAATGGAAACAACTCTCAAGAGTCACCTCACTGATTATGAAAATGACAGGTGCAAGAACTGGTATACATTGGATGGACTATCAAAAGTTAGAAATATTAGTACACTACTGGTGGAGCCAAGAATTGGTTCAGTTGTTCTGGAAAACAATGCCAAACTATTCTGGTAAAGTCAGTAAGTTATATTATGCCCATTGACCTAGGCATAATACCACTCCTGGAAATATTTAAACCCAAAATGTATCAAATATGTAAATCAGAATCAAAATATGAATACATGCGCACGTATATGTACACACATGCATATATGTATAGATATACTCATGTTGTGTATATATGCATATGCCCATATGCATATACATTTTCTTATATATGTGTATATATACAAATATGTAGATGTGTGTATATGTGTATATACAGGTATCCCTTCCACATCATGGGGCATAGGAATACAGCACCTCTGAGATCTTAAAAATCTGAATAAAAATTTTTTGGCCCTCCCTTCATACCAGAGAAGGAGTCTGAATTTTTTCTTTTTCTTTTATGGGGTGTTTATAGCAATATATATATATATATATACACACACACACACACACATTTTTTTATGCAGTTCTGAGTTTCTAAATTTTGTGTCTTCTCTGGCCTTCACTGTCTGTCATCTGAAGCTTCTACAAAACTCTCTCCATATTTCCAATTAATTTCTTTCAAAATCATGATGAGAAAAGTCACAATGCAGAAGGGATACCTCTGTGTGTGTGTGTTTGCATGCGCATATGCGCACGTGCTCATTTTTTCAGGCTCTACATTTGGAATGACTGGAAAATATTTTCTCCCTATACTTTCTTTTGATCTTCATTTGGTTCTTAAATTAATGGGGTTTTTGTCATGTTGATCCCATAGCACCTAGATGGAGATTGAAGGTCTGGTAGTATTCTCCCAAACCTCTTAGTCCTCAGTCTGAAGTAGGATGGCTGACAAGTCTGACTTGGCTCCTTGGTCTTTTCTCTTTAGCACTCACCCATATGAAAAAGTTACTTAAACAAACTATATGCAGTGATGGTGAACCTTTTAGGGACCAAGTGCCCAAACTGCACCCTCACACTGCATGTGAGCCACCCCCTTACCTCAGACAGGGGAGGGAGGAAGTGCTCCCATTAAGCTGCTGGGCAGAGGGGCAGGCGATGGGAGAAATGTCCTCAGGTGAGGTAGAGAGGGGCAGGGGGAGCTCCCTCCAGCATGTTTGCTATAGGTTTGCCAACATGGGACTATAACAACCACCAAATTCCTCTCCTTCATCCTGGTCTTTAATAGAGTAGACATGGAGTCAGGAGATAGTGATTTCTTAAAGTTTCTTTTCAGTATAGTACTATATATTAACTCTAGTTCATCACTTCTTGCCTAAGCTACTACAATAGTCGAACACAACTCTCTGCCTTCACTCTCTTACTCCGCTCTCCTGCCCTACCTCATTTACCTCCAATCTCCTCTTGCATATTGCTTTAAAATTAATTTTCTTAATACATAGGTCTAATAATGAGATCTCCTGCTACCAAACCTCTAATTACTATAAGCTGCCTCCTGAATGAAATATAAACAACTTTGTTTATTCAAGGATCTTCACAATTTGTTCCCAACCTGTGTTTCTAGGCAGATCTACCTCTGCTCCCCTATATACACTGTATTTTCCAGCCAAATTAGATGACTCAAGGCTCATTTTATATTTCCAGTTTCATACTTTTAATTTTATTTCTATTGTTTCCTTTATCCATAATGCTTAGCATCTGTTAAATTCTTTTCCATCTTATAAGATTGAGTTCAATGCCACCTCCTTCAAGTCCCCTTCCTTGATATATTCAGCCAAAGGAAGTTATAGGGCCATTATAATATAGAATGATTATAGCTATTCTTGGTTGCTCCTAAGAACTGAATTAGGATTAACGTGGGGGAGGGGATTTATATGAAGAAAGATTTTAGTTTATTGTAAGTATAACCCCTGTCCCAAAGCCCATTGGTATGGGTCTTTCTCCTTCTTGGTAGAGATGAAGGCCCTGACCTGTTTGAAGGGTGGGATGGAGTTGATGAGAGAAAGAGAACTTCAGTGCTCAATTTCCCCTCTGGGACTGGTTAAACTTCAAACTTTCTTTGAGTATTGAATCAGCTTCCCGTTTTGAGAAAGAAGATGAATAAGACCAACCCTACTGAAGGCTGCTGAAGGAAAACAAACAAACAAAATCTGGAAAGACATGAGAGGAGCTAGTAGTCTTCATCATATATTTATTCCCAGATTACTTCTCTAGAGACTTTAGGGAATTTCTCCTTGGGTGAGATACAGGATTCTTTTGTTTGAGTTGTTATTTCACTCCCAATGAGAAAATTGGGAGTGAAATAACAATTTCCATATTTGTCTCATGTATATTATTCTACATATGCCTTCTCTGATTTATGCTTTGTTTTTCATTTGAATAAATAAGTTTCTTTGCTATTCTTTATGTATGGTCAATGTGAAACTATTTTTTAGTGGGAAAGGAGTCAAACTCTGGATGTAGAGTTTGGAGTCCTCTCCCCGCCAAAAATGATAAAGTAATTAGAAGTGAAATGGCGTCTGATCATATGCCTTAGAATATTTAAGGAAACAGATACTGTTTGCTTCAGCTTCCTCATCCATTAAGTGAACTAGAGAAGAAAATGACAAACCACTTCAGTATCTTTGCCAAGAAAACTCAAAGGGCGTCACAAAGAGTTGGACACAACTGAAAAACAACTAAATAATAACAAAAAAGTATCTATCTTGCCTAGTACCCCCTTTCTCTGAGGATAGAAGAGTGGCATTTAGCCCCAACCTCCTCCTACCCGTTCTGGAAGAAATGAAAGTCTCTCTTGGAGAAAGGTTGTGGGAAAAGAGGCTAGAGATATCTATTTTCCCTCCCTTCAAGTCATAAAACAACACCCTCTTACTACAAGTGAAGTCCATGAGTAATCTTTATACATAGAGAAATGTCATATCTTTTAGAAAAAAAGGGATCCCTGAAATTCTATGGTTTTACCCCCCATGGAAGAAACAAGGATATATGTATGTGTGTGTGTGTGTGTATACATATATATATATATGTATATATATATATATATATAAATCTCATACTTATCACTCCAACGTCCTAGCCATTCTTCACATCCCCAGCCCCAGGGATTCCACAGTCTAATGAGTTCTTCCCTGCCAGTGCTCAAATGAACCTGTGAGAGAAGAACAAAGAAAAAAAAGTAGGATAGTTAGCAAAAAGATGGGGAACAGAAATTCAGATACTTTTTACATCCAAGGATAAATTTAATTTCTGACTTCATTTGGCTATGGCCAAACCTTTTTTTTTTTCCAATGAAGCAAGGAGAAAAAAATCAATATTTCTCTGCTATACTGTGCTGAAATGAGTCAGAAGAAAAATTGTGCTTTCCTCCATTTTCTTTCTCTGCTCAGCTGAACTTGCAAGGAACTCCCCTTGGCAGGTGTCAGCTTTCTGATTCAGTACAATTGGTCTCATGGACCTAAAGAATGTGGAGACTCAATAACACTGGGTTATAACTCTAGATTCAGTGGAATAGAACTTTACGAAGTCATAGCCTTTCCTAAGCAATTTTATTAGAATCAGCAAACTCAGCCTTACAAATTCTCCCCCTTTCTCAGTCTCAGTTGGATCTGATTTTCTGTATTCAAATTACTGTGGCAAAGAAGGGAAAGTCGAGAAGCAGAAGACTCGCTTGACTCCAGAACCAAGGACAGATATTGCCAGATCTCTTCTTGGCCCAACTCTTACTTGGAAAATTGGGGATGTTCACACTGACCAGAATCACAGAATCTCAGTTAGAAGACACCTCAGAAATCAGTTTGTACAACTCATAAGTGAATATCTGAATAACAATTCCCTCTATAGTACATCTGACTAGTAGTGACCCAGCATTTGCTTGGAGAACTCTAGTGATGGGATCTGAAAGATGAAGGGATGTTGCAGTACAATAGAGATCAATCAAGCAATTATCACAGGTCTTCTATGTTCAAGGCACTGTGCCATGCACTAGTGAAGTAAAGAGTTAAACAATCCTGGTTCTTGGGGAGCTTACTTTCTAATAGATAAAAAACTTGAACTTGATTCTTGTTTTCAGTTGGATTAGATGATCTGAAAGATGTCTTCTGGTTCTACATCTATGATCCTAGGATCTTATTTGATATCTTGTTATCAAAGTAGGTACTTATCACTCACTCTCACTTTAACTCCTTGATCAGAAAGTCAATAAAGGATCCTGAGTCACTTTCTCCCCTTCCCCCCACTTTCACTTTTTAAAATTCTAAATGAGCCCTTGGGATGCTAGGCCTTTGAGCTTGTTACCTCCTGTAGTATTTAAGGATCCAGTCTTTAAAGAGCATCTTCACTATTGTCTTTCCTAATTCGAAATGGTATGGAATCTTGGGGAGTATGCTTCTGGGGAATAAGAAATGGAGGCTCATTTAGCCCACTCCTGATCTCTGGGACGTTATTTTCTATTTTCTGTAGGCTTAGTGTGGTGATGAAAAGCTTTTTAATTGACTGCTGGGCTGGAACCAAGTATGCATATAAAAGGTTTTAAGAAATAACCTCTTGCTCCCTTCTTTGATGTCTATTGAGGAGGAAAATTTGCTCTAATTCTCCATAAGAGGAGAAAGGCAATAGTTTTGGTTACCTTATTTCCCTAGCCACTTCTGGTGGTTTTGCTTTTTCATGATTTCAGGTGAATAAGTATCCTGTGATGGGAATACTCAGGCATCCAGTGAGATAGCAAGGTCTATGAAAGCCATTTGAGGTTCAACTAACAACTGAGTTTCAGAAGCAGTGATAGCTGTGTCGCTGAGTTGTTTCAGTTCTGTCTGACTCTTCATGACCCCATTTGGAGTTTTCTTGGCAAAGATTCTGGAATGGTTTGTCATTGCCTTCTCTAGATAATTTTATAGATGAGGAAACTGAGGCAAACAGGGTTAAATGACTTGCCCATTGTAAGTGTCTGACATCAGAGTTGAACTTATAAAGATGGGTTTTCCTGACTCCAGGCTAGGTACTATATCCACTGAGTCAACTGAATGCTCCAAATAGGAACTGTAACCGAGTCCAGTAAAGAGATTGAGCAGCAGCCCTGGAGAGCAACCTATTGGACCCAGTTTATTAAGGAAGCAACTTAGATGAGAAAGAGGGAAATTCATTCACTGGCCATGTCAACAAGTCAAGTCAACAGGCATTTATTAAGCATTTATTAAATACCAGGCACTGTGCAGACTGGGAATACAAATAAAAGCAAAAGGAAAGACACTCTCTACCCTCAAGGAACTTATAGTTTAATGGGAGAAAACAATACAAAAGATAGTTGAAAAAAGCTGGGAGATAGAGAAGGTATCCACTTGGGTGATTAGGGACAAAGTCCAGAGAGTAAAGAATGGATTTGGGAGAGGAATGGCTCTCTTGGGCACTTTCAATTGGAATGCACCAATAGGAGTGAGGAAGGTAGGAGTGATCATTCAAACTTTTAGAAAATAGAGAGGGAGTGGGAAGTTGAGGAGAATCTGAGAGGACTCCAAGATGAACCAATTCCAATTAGGAAGGCTGGAGGATTCAGAAAAGCACCAAGAACAGGACTAAATGACCATTATTAGAGGGACAGTCCTGAGAAACTAGAGCCAAATTCTGAACCCAGAGCATAGGAATGGAAAATTTGAACAATTTCTTTGGGCACAGTCTAAAGATTCTGTTGAATCAGAGTAACAAAGGGAATGCTTTTCTCTTAGAATCCAGATGAAAAGAACCTCTATGGAGATGAAGAGAGTTGAAATAAATAGCCATACTTTGGATTTTGGTGGAGGATGAATTTACAAAGGCAAAGTAAGTTCCAAAATGATTGGCTGATAGGGAGAGGACTTCTTTATCTGAATCAAGAAAATGGAATAACATGAGTTACACCTGTAATTACAAATTACTCCTACAATTTACCTAGTCTGTACATAGATTTTACCAATAGATTCCCTCATATTATGATAAAACAGTGTGTACATGCTTCATAGCAAATACTGTACTAAAGTAGACAAAGACCAAGTAGGCAAGAGGCGTTTCAAGAGCAGGAAAAGGGAAAGGTTGACTCTCGGGACCATCAGTCTTTAGAGAAGACATTTCCCAAACTTGCTAATGGAATTTAGCTTGATAAGCCTTCCATTTACCTTAAAATGGTGCATTCCTTCCAAATAAATGACTACCTATAGCCCAAAGTGCAGAAATAATATTGGTTTTATGTTTGATTATGCTATCATTTATGAAGATGAGAAAGGGTCTCATCCCCAAGCAACTCTATCTGCCTGCTGTACTATTTGAAATTCCTTCATTGGAGAGTCATTCTGTTGGGTTAAATAGATTTTCATTCCTGAAATCATCACTTAGGATACAAATACTCTGGGAAAAGTAATTAAGTTATTGTATTTCAAAACTATATGTGAATTACTTAATTAAATGGTTTTCCTGTGCTTAGAGCAGGGCACTACAGCAATGATAACTGTATCAAATTTCCAAGCTCATTTAATCTAAGCCCTTTATTTTACAAATGAGTAGAATACGGAATATTGGGGGATGGATAAAAGAAATGAAAGCAGATTTGGGAGGTCACTTGAGAAAAACTGTTTGTTTCATAATTTCCATAATTCCAACTGGCCTAGGAAAAAGTAGTGTGCCATTTTGATTGGTATGATATGTCCTGACTTCCATTGCCTGAGAACTACTTGTGCTACTGTTTTGGGATTATCAGTAGTACTCTGTCTGAGATGAGGGCCCAATTTTTTTTCCGTTATTTTGTGTCTGATCAACAGAACAATAGACACTGTGTGACCAGAGCTGTCATCTCCCTCTCCTGACATGAACCAAACTTTATGTTCTGATAGTCACATTCTAATACTTCCTCTGTTAACACTTCCCAGACTATTTATTAGGGTCTAATCATAATGTTCCAATATCTTTGATAGAGAAATTGGGTTGTAATGTTTTGCAAATCTTTTCCATTTTTCTTTTGCTTGTAATTCTTTTCTCAGTTTTATTCCTCAGTTTCTTTGGGATGACTTAGTTTAGTATGGAATTTTTTAACAAGCTTTCTTTATGTAAGAGCAGAGTTTATTAAATGAACCAATTTTCCCACTTGCCCTATTTAAAGTGACTAACACAGTCTAGCCCTGATACCTTTATCAGGTGAAAACACCCCTATTGAATCAATCAATCAAAGGCATTGAATGAATGAGTCATACCTTTTAGGGACTTGACTGACCTAACAGTGAGGGTAGGAGCTGGGACGATAGTGCTACTACCTGTGTTACATTTAGACTGGTTTTACTTGCCATTGATTTTCTCTGTATTGTAAGAACATTGTTTAGAGTCATCTATCATCTTCTTCATAAGATTTTGTATATAAGTTTATATTCCACCCTAGCATTATCTTTGGCAGCCATCTCACTCTATTTGATAAGCTGGGGTAGGTGGTCAAAGGAAACCAAAATGAATCAAGTACCTTCTATGTGCCAGGCACTGTGCTAAGCACTTGAGAAATGTTATTTCATTTGATTTGTCAAATGTTTTCTGACTAAGAAATTTTTTGGAATCCTTTGATCTCTCCCTTGTACCAATTATTTTACATCGGCTTAATTTCTAGATGAAGTTATTTATAGATGGTGTTGGTGTTACATATCTTTATATTTCTGCTATGTATTATATGTATTCAACAGAAATATAAGGTTAAATATAAAGGTGATATAGTTCTTAAAAACTAATAATAAATAACTTGAAGCTTATACTTTTAGGTACACTTCACAATTTTTGCTAATTCATTGAATTTCTTTTGGTGACACTAAGTTTAAAATTTTAATTATTGTGGAAAAAAAAGAATGGAATGGTGCCCTTAGCCAGGTTTCCTCAGTATATAACTTACAGATATGGAATTGTATGGACACTGAGAAAAGGAAAGCAATGATTCAGAAATACTCTGAAAGCAAAGCTAAGGGAGCTATCCACTTAACTGTCCTGTTTGCTCCAAGTGAGTGATTTTCCGTGTTTGGTGAGTAATAAAGAAAGCCAATTTCATTTATCATTCTATTTGTGCATCTAGGTTTTGGAGGATGATATGAAAGACTGGAGAATGAGCAGACAAAAAACATTTGTGCACAAGCATAATCTTTGAACTTATTGGTTAGGGCTCTTTTTCAAATTAGTAGGTCTCCTCCAGAGTTAGAGCCTTGGCTTCTCTGGGAGATCTGTTCTGGAGCTGGTGGAAGGTGTTAGACTTCCATTAAGCTTTCTGTTTGTGATATTCTTTGGCAGGGAGTGTAGTATTAATATTCAGTCTATAGTTAGTTGATTCAGTTAAGTTAGAGCCTGCCAGGTATCGCTTCAATGAAGCAAACCAGACTATGAATAGTATCCCGAAACATTCACATGAACTCTTTTCTAGGACTATATGATTCTTCCTTCACAGATAACTAGAAATTGTCACTTAACTTCTCCAAATCTTAGTTTTTTTCCTCTAAAAAGGAAGGGAAGGGATTAGATGATCTCAAAAGGTGATGTAATATTGATCAGCAACCTGTTCCCATAGATCAGTGGTTTCCAAACTTTTTTGGCCTATCGACCCCTTTCCAGAAAAATATTACTTAGCCCCCTGGAAATTAATTTTTTTAAAAAAATTTAATAGCAATTAATAGGAAAGATAAATGCACCTGTGGCCATCACTGTTCCTTGGATCATTGCAGCACCCACCAGGGGGCAGTAGCACCCACTTTGGGAATCACTGCCATAGATTGAGAAACTACTCATGGTGGGTCAGAGAATCATAGATTTAGAGCTGGAAGGGACCCAAAATATTATCTCATCTAACATACTAATTTTAGAGGATAAAACTCAGACCCACAGTGGGGAAGTTAATTGATCAAGGATAGAGAGGAAGCAACAAATGACAGGAACTAAGATTTGAACTCAGGATCTCTGGCTCAAAGTTCTGGGTTATTTCCATGTCAATACTATCATTTCTATAAACCAAGGGCAAGCATATTATTCCTTCAGATTACTTCTTAATGAGAAGTTTAGCAGGCCTGCTCCCAGGACTATATAGAGCCTTTCTTTATTAATGGGATCCCATAAATGGTTATAAATTGCATTAAAATACATGTGGAAAAGGCTCTTACCTGGGGTCATGAACTGACTTCATGAATGAACATTGGCTCTAAATGGCGCTGTAAGGTCTTACCTCTGCTTTGTATAACAATTTTTTTAACCCTTACCTTCTGTCTTAGAATCAATACTAAGTATTATTTCCAAGGCAGAAGAGTAGTAAGGGCTAGGCAATTGGGCTTAAGTGACTTGCCCAAGATTACAAAGCTAGGAAATATCTGAGACCAGATTTGAATTCAGAAACTCCCATCTTCAGGCATGCTTCTCTATCCACTGAGCCACCTAGATTCCCCTGTGCAGCATTTTTTGATCAAACTTTACACCCCAATGAAAAAGGTAGGAATTCTAGGACTATATTTTTCCTATCCTATGGACTGAATTGTCAAAGATAATGAAATTACTTTTTTCTGAGATTGTTTGAACTTTAGACCCCAGATTCATTTGACCTATTGACATTTGAATCTCATGAATCCCTTAAGATCATAGACAGAAAGATAAAAGGATCTTCAGAGGACAACTAGTTCAGTCCTTTCATTTTACAGATGAAGGAACTGAGGCCCAAAGAGATGAAATGATTTTCCTAAAGACACAGAAGTAATAAGTTCCAGAAATAGAATTTGAACTCAGGACGTCTCTGATTCTATAGTCTTTCCATTGAACCATATTTTAATGCCCCTGAGAATCAGGAAACTACTTCTCAAGGCTAAGATAATATTTCTAATAAATTGGAAAAGGCAGATCTATGAGGTACAGAACGCAGTGAGAGGTCATGAGGTGGCATGGAAAGAGCCACATTAGACTGTAAGCTCCTTGAGGGCAGAAACTGTCTTTTGCCTCTTTTTGTGTGTCCTTCATTTGACACAGTGCCTGTCACATGGTTATTATTGTTTTGGTCTAGTCATTTCAGTTGTGTCCAAAACTTTGTGACCGCCATTTGGGGTTTGTCTGGCAAAGGTACTATAGTGGTTTGCCATTTCTTTCCCTAGCTCATTCTACAGATGAGGAACTGAGGCAAACAGGATGAAGTGACCTACCCAAAGTCACACAGCTGTAAGAGTCTGAAGCTAGATTTGAACCTGGGAAGATGAGTCTTCCAGACTTAAGGCCCAGGCACTTTATCTAATATGCCACCTAAGATGCCCTTGGCATATAGTAGGTACTTAATAAATGCTTATTGATTGAAAGTTTAAAGGAGCTGCTTCCTTTAAAATCGGCCTTTAATTAGCTATGAGACCTTAGAAACTGTGAAAATTTATTTTTCACATGCTGTTTTAATTCGTGTTTATTAGGGAGAATTATTGTATATTTCTGTGTCTGAAGTCTAGGTCAGAGATTTCATCCAGTCTACTGCTTTTTGCATTTTCTTTGTCCTTAGGAATCTGAAAAAATGTCTTCCTCTTAAACAGAATTTGGTTAATAAATGAAGGGGAGAGGTTCTTTTCCAACTTTGGTATCTGTTAAATGTCTCCCTTGTCCCCCTGTGGGAATGGGAAGGTGTGGATGGTTTGATAGACACCTCTTTATTTGCTGTCCACCAATTAGAAATGTCTTGGGGCTTGTTCAAGGGAAGGGCTGAATTATGAGTTCCTAAAACTATTTATTAAGCTGTCTGACCCAGCTTCCATGTTGGTGGTCATTTGAGAGGAGCACAGACCTACATGTCACTTTTTTGATTATGATGCTGGCCTAACCAATAAATGGATACATATTTAATAAAAATGATATTTTTACCCCCAAAGATACCAACAGAATCTTTGCATCTTAGTTTCCTCATCTACAAAATGAAGAAATGGATCCAAATGATCTCTTAAGATTTCCAACCTTGAAGTTTTACTAATCTATGATTTTCTGAGAGCTGAGGGAATCATCCACAAATACCCATTTCTGTTGTGTTGAGAAAGTTCTTATCCTTGTCTTCCAAGCATTTGATAGTTTCTAAATGAGCTCTAAGGAGTCTATGCCAGAACTTACTCACAATATAGGCTGTTCATTTCTCCTGGGACAGAATGTTTTACTTTATACTTTCAAGACAGTGTCTAGATAGTTTCTGTCTTTTTTTCTTTCTGGTTCTCCAAGAAGGCTAGCCCCTTCTAGAGGGGCCATGGTGAAACTATGTGAAGTACAGCTAATTGGTTTAGTTTTAATGTACATCTCAAAGTCCTGGGAGAGAGTATTGGAGGAACTAGTTTTATTCTCTCCCCCAAGAAGTAGGAGCATCTTCCACTTTCAGATGGCAATTAAGTTTAATGTTGATAGACATCATGTCAAAATGGGTAGACTTTTATTTTATTTTTTCAATTTGATAGGCAAGGTCAGGGGTGAAAGGTATTTGGCTTCTTAAAGTCACTCTTCTAGTCCATTCTCTCCACCCCTACCCCTACTGCCACCTCCCTGGAAATTTTTTGTTTTTATTTTTTTGTTTTTTGTTTTTATTTTTTAAAACCCTTAACTTCTGTGTATTGGCTCATAGGTGGAAGAGTGGTAAGGGTGGGCAATGGGGGTCAAGTGACTTGCCCAGGGTCACACAGCTGGGAAGTGGCTGAGGCCGGGTTTGAATCTAGGACCTCCTGTCTCTAGGCCTGGCTCTCACTCCACTGAGCTACCCAGCTGCCCCTTGTTTTTAGTTTTTATGTACTACATCTATCTATCTATCTATCTATCTATCTATCTATCTATCTATCTATCCACACACACATATATATGTTTATATATTTATGTATGTACATGTCTATCCCATTAGAATGGCAGCTTCTAGAAGGCATGCTTTCTTTCACTCTTGCCTTTGTGTCACCAGTGCCTGAGACATGTTGGGGAGAGTAATATATGTTTGTTGATTGATCATTCTTTGCTTGAGAAGTATAAGATAGATGCTGGCTATCAGGAGTAGAAATGGAAGCCTGAAGAATTGCGTGCTCACACAAGAAGGACACAGAGGTAAATGAAGTGTGAGGTGGGATTTGAACTGTGGTCCTTTTCTTCCAGAACCAATACGCTTTTTGCTGACCCTGTCTTCTAGTGTCATCCAGGGAAGGACCACCCCGCTATACCAAACTGTAAATATTTCAGCTTCCTAAAGGAGAAGAGAGAGACCTCTTACCTCTGCGGTTCCTGTCACTGCATAGGCGTGATTATTCACTAGTCCAGACTGTGCTACATCCAAGCCCTTCAAAAGGAAAAAAGTAAGACAAAGGAATTATTCTTAGTGCTGATTTATTACCCAGTAACATAAATTGATGAATATGTAAGTATATACAGAGTGTCTCGAAAGTCTTACCGAAGTCTAACCATGTGTATCTTTGCCAGAAAGATAAGATCCCCCAATTAACAACGGAACAGAACAGAACTGGGCACATTCCTAAGGATTTCTTTTACTGGGTAATCCTCCACTGAATGATAACTAAGCACTTGCTTTCAAATATACCACATCTCAATGAATAATAGGGAAATAGGTATCGAATGATAATACATGCATAACCCAGTGGAATTGCTTGTCAGCTCTGGGAGTGGTGAGGGAAAAGGGGAGGGAGAGAAAATGAATCAGGGAACCATGGAAAAATACTTTAAAAATAATTAAATAAATACATTAATAAAAAAAAAACCACACCACATCTCTATTCATTATTTGCCAGCAAATAGATATTTAGTGCCTCATGTATGGGAATCACTCTGCTAGTTATGGGAATATCAGCTTAAGGAAAATATGGCTCTCATCTTTAAGGAGTTTGCTATCTAGCAAGAAATTTAAAAACAAGTAGACGATGATGATGATGATGATAATTATTACTATTATGATGGGTTTTAATATTGGATATCCCTAATCTCCCCAGGCTGGAAAGGTTGTGACTAATCACAAGTTGAATCTCTCTATAGATTTATCCGAGAGCGTCACTCTGCTCCATTTGTGACCTGGATCAGTTAACTTCTTCTTAGGCAACCTGATTGACTCAGCCATTGTGATTCAGAACTACTGAGTTTAATAAGAGTTCTATCATCCTCAGACCTCCATGGTAGCAAGGATTACAGGTGCATACCACCACTTGTTGTTATTGTTCAGTCATTTTTAGTCATGTCTGACTCTTTACTGGAGCAGTTTGCCATTTCCTTCTCTAACTCAATTTAAGAGAAAGAAAGATAGGAAGAGAGAAAGAGAGACAGAGACAGAGACAGAGACAGACAGAGAGACAGAGAGGAGAAGGGAGGAAGAAAGAAAAAAGAAATACATTTTACAAGTGAGGAAACTGAGGCAAACGAGGTTAAATGACTTGCCCAGAATCACACAGTTAGTGTTCTAGATTTGAACTGACTCTAGGCTCAGTACTTCATCCTGACTGCCACAAAGATTCTATTTATGGATAGCTTTAACTTTTAGGAAATTTTTCCTTACATCAAGTCTAAATCTGTATCTTCTCAACTTTTCCTCTTTGCTTCTGTGTTATGCTTTAGGATTAAACAGAATATAGCAAATTACCTTTTCCACATATCAGGCTTTTAAGTTCTTGAAGACAATGGTAACATTGCTCTTGAGCCTTCCCTTCTTTAAGTTAAGCATTCCTACTTCCCTCAAGGAATCAATGTGTCTCAAACATTGTATAGGGCAGCTGTTCCCAGAACATGATCTGATGGCCCCTAAGGATTCCTGAAACTTTTTCAGGGCATCTGTGAGATCAAAATTAGTTTCATAATAATACTGAGACATTTTAATTTTAATATAGTAAATATTGTTCTACACAACCCACATAAACCAAAGCTCTTTGGGAATAACCTTCACTAATTTTTTTTTGATTTTTTTTTTTTAATTTTAAACCCTTAACTTCTGTGTATTGACTTATAGGTGGAAGATTGGTAAGGGTAGGCAATGGGGGTCAAGTGACTTGCCCAGGGTCACACAGCTGGGAAGTGTCTGAGGCCAGATTTGAACCTAGGACCTCCTGTCTCTAGGCCTGGCTCTCAATCCACTGAGCTACCCAGCTGCCCCCTAACCTTCACTAATTTTTAAGGAGTCCCGAGACCAAATAGTTTGAGAACTATTGGCCTAGGGAAATTGTTCTTCTAATTTTGGACAATTCAAATTGATTTTTTTACACAGAAATATTTCTGAAGTTGAAAAGAACAATTCATTCATTTCCTCTAGCTTGATTTCAGTTCTCCCTAAAGAACATTTATGTTTCTTTTCTCTAATTCTGTTCTCATAATGCAAACTATCTCTTTTCATATCTTATTACCCTGCATAGCCTTATCTACTCAAAGTGTCCTATGTAGACAGGAAATGCTGATTCTTATCAGTATAAATTAATAAATTGACGTTCTAGTTTATTGACAAGAATCTTGTTGAGTTTGATTAGCAAAAGCCACTTCCTCAGATTTTGGCCTATGAGGAATGGATAAAACTGAGTTTTTGAACCCAGTAATCCAAGGTCAAACTTCTGAACTCTAGGCCTCCCCACCAAAAGTAATTCAGTTTTGCTAGAATTTAGGGAGTTTTAAGAGAAGGAGTGGGAGATAAGGCTCCAAAAGTAGCATGTGGCCAGAGAGTAAAGGACTTTGAATGCCAAAGTAAGTCCTTTTACTTTATTCCACAGATAACCTTTCACCAGGAAAAGAATGTGATAAAAACTATTCTTTAAGAGACTATTTTTATTTCCTAAGGTAATCAAGGGAAAAGGAAAAGAAATTATATGTTCTAAAATATTTATAGCAGTTCTTTATGTGGTGACAAAGAACTGGAAACTGAAAGGACGTCCATCAACTGGAGAATGGCTGATGAAGTAATGCTATACGGTTATGATAGAATGCTACTGTGCCAACAAGATGATCACAAAAAAAATATCAGGAAAGACTTATATGAAGTGATGCAAAGTGAAGTGAGCAGAACCAGGAGAATATGGTACAGAGTAAAAACAATAATGTGTGATAATCAGCTGTGAATGACAACTATTATCAACAAGGCAAGGATCCTAGGAAAACTCTAAGGGAATCATGACAAAAAAAATATTCAGTGCTATAGACGAAATAGAAGAAATTTGAATGGAGATTGGCACATAGACATAGCATTCTTTTTCTCTAGTGTAGGGATTATGTGTCTTGTTTCACAACATAATGAACAGGGAACTAGGTACTATATGATAATACACATGTAATCTATATCATATCACCTGCTTTCTTGGGGAGGAAGAGAAGGGGAAGGGAGGGACAAAAAGGAAAAAAAAAGATGAGAGATTTTTGGACATGGACATGTGAGAATTTGCTTTTCTTGGATAAGTATATTTATTAAAATTTATTATATATTTATAACATATCATGCATATTTTGTTATCATTATATTAGCTCTTATATTGTCATATATCTGTATCTGTAAAGATTAATGGTAACTCAAAAAAAAAAAAAGATTAAATGCCAACACTGTAAAGTAGCATTGAGTGGAAGGGCAAGCAACTGGAGCTAGGACACCAGTTAGGAAGCTGTCATTATCTTAGACTAGATTTGAAATTGCCTTGGTAGAGGGAACTTCAGATGAAAAAACCTTCATCACTCAATGGAGATCAACACTTAACCTGAAATTTAGAAACTTAGAGAGCTATCTGAGGGGTACTAGGAGGTTAAATGTCTTGCCCAGACCACTCAGTCAATATGTTTCAAAGGTGAGACTTCCTGAGTTTGAGTCCAGTATTTTTCTAATACTCCACTATTTTTATTTCTATGCTAACAATATCATAAGCTATAATAGTTAGGAGCCTCTAAATGCATCGTAAGCAATTACAAGTACTGCCTTTGCTGCTGATTAAAACTTAGACGTGACTATGATTCTGGAGCACTTATCATTCCTGAAAATATACATTTCATTTTCTTCCCTTGGTGCTTTTAATTATGTTTTTCCCTCTGGCTGAAATGTTGTTCCTATGCCTATTCTCTCTCTCTCTCTCTCTCTCTCTCTCTCTCTCTCTCTCTCTCTCTCTCATAACACACACACACACACATACAACATTCTTTTGTATATTGAAATCCTACTTGTCTTTCTTTCAAGGTTCATGAAACATTCCCTGAATCCTTTAGTCAGAAGTGATTCTTGGGGCAGCTAGGAGGCTCAGTGAATAGAAAGGAAGGCTTGGAGTCAGGAGGATCCAGGTTCAAATATGACCTCAGATAATTCCTAGCTCTGTCATCCTTGTCAACTCAGTTAATTCCAATTGCCAAGCTCTCAACTGCTCTTCTGCCTTGAAACTGATACTTAGTATTGATTCGAAGAAAGTAAGGCTTTAAAAAAAGATTTAGCATTCTGCTTGTCTTATGCCTAATGTCTTATATAGCACATCACAGTCTGCCTTTTCATACACTTGTTTGTATCTTATCTCATCTACTAGATTGTTATCTCATTGAAGGCAGGGAACATGTGCTATCTAATCAATCAATCAATCAAAATATTAAGTGTTTATAATGTGCCAGACCCAGTGCCAAATGCTGGATGCACAAAAAGAAGCCAAAGATAGCCCCTGCCCTCAAAGAGTTTACAATCTAGTGGATCACAATTGTATACCATTCTGAGCTGAGGGCAAAGCTTTACAAATAGTAAAGGAATACAAATATAAAGTAAAAATAATTACAGTTCACATGAGAGTCAGTGTTTTACAGTGGAAAAGAGCAATGGAATCAGAGGATCTGTGGCCAAGTCCCATCACTGACACTTTTCAGGTGTGTAATCCCTAGGCAAGGCATTAACCTTCTCTGGGTGTCAGTTTCCTCATCTGTAAAATGAGAGGTCCTCTAACTCTAAATCTATGAGTACCTACTTAGAACATTCATGTAAGGTAGGTAAGGCGCATGCTTATCTCCATTTTAAAGAGAGGACTTGCTTCAATGTCACACAGTTAGTAAAAGTATATAGAACAAAGGCTTCACCAGGAACTCTTGCAAGGATAGTTTCTTCTCACGACATCAGGCTACCTTGCTAGGCGATAAATAAATATTAGCTAACTGAATGAATCTTTTTGATCTCCAAATCAAGTTTGGTGATATTTAAGATCTTGATTCAATCTTCTTTTATTCCCTTCCTCATTGAGTTAACAAAAATACACATGAGTCATATGATTTAGAGGTAGAAGAAACCATAGACATAATTTGTCCAAATGCCTCACTTTTTTCCCCTTAAGAAAACAGGACCAGAGAGAAGTGATTTACCCAAAGTCACATAAGTAGGAAACAAGAGGAAAGCATCACCTTCCAATCCCAGCCCATTTTTACTTTTACCATTAACTGCTTCACAGTTAGTTTGTGCATCAAACCCCTTCGACTGGGTTAATAGGATCATTGCTCTAGAGCTAGAAAGAAGCTCCAAGGCCATCTAAGCCAGCCCTTCATATTTATAGATGATGAAACAGAGATCTAGTGTACTTAAGGTAGTAAGTAGTAGAGGTCAGGTTTGAACTCAGATCTTCAGATTTCAGAGTCAATATTCATCCCATTATATCACAATGTGAAGACTTCAGCAGAAAAATAAAAAGCCTCTCATTTCATATAAAGTTTAGCACTTTGTCTTTGTCAGGTTAGGACAATGGGGCTCAGTATAACAGTTGGTCAACATGGCACAGCCCCACCTGCTACTCACATTGACAATCCCACATGTTATTACTGAGCCAGATTGCTCAGCCACTTTCAAATTCTTGACCAGATTGAGATGGTCTTTCTTAAGATCAACTGCGGTGACTATCCATCCTGTCAATTCCACCAGTGAGTCAACCAGACTGCCTGAATGCAAGTTGGAGTAGGAGCCATGGAGTCTGTCAATAAGAAACAGGAATTAGCCTCATCAGACATTCAAGAATTCAGAAAAGAAATTTAATGAATTGACTTTTATTAACATTACTTGGGAAGACCAGGGTTTAATTTCAGTCTCTGACACTTACTTGATATATTATCCTGGGCAAGTCACTTAGCTTTGAGTGAACTTTCTAAGACTAATTGTCAGATCAAGTATTGATCTATATTGATAGGTGGTTTCCTTATATTCTTTTTTCCAATGAAATCACAAGTCTGAGCCCAAACAAAATATTATTCCCTAAATAAATAGTTGTTTCATGTATTAATTAAAAACTTTAAAAAATCCTTACCTTCCTTTTTAAAATCTATACTAAGCATTGATTACAAGGCAGAGAAATGGTAAGGAATAGGCAATTGAGGTTAAGTTGCATGGCTAGGAAATGTCTGAAGCAATATTTGAACCGAGGACATCTTGTCTCTAGGCCAAGCTACCTATGCCCCTGAGTCACCACCCTTTGTCATATATATTATTAAGCAAGGTTCACAGGTTTTCAAGCTATTGAGATAAAACCTACAAATTCAATTCAAGTTAATAAATAAGGATTTAAGATTTATTATGTGAAATAAACTTGCATTCTACTAGGAGACATACAGATAAGAATATATAAAGTAATTTCAAGAAGGAAAAAGTGCTTACTAGCAACCAGGATATAGAGGATTGGGAAAAGGTCTCCTGTAGGAGATGGCCTTTGAGTTATACTTTCAAGGAAGTAAAATAATTTTTATGCCAGGGAAGTGAAATAGAAGTACTTTCCAAACATAGGGGATCACTTCCATAAAGATACAGAAGTGAGAGTGTAAGGGGGAAAAGTGGTTTTTTGGGTTCAATATATTAAAAGATGGTTGCCAGAGGATTGAACTATTATCAGTCCTCAAGAATAGTCTCATCAAAATTGACTTTTACGGAAGTTTATTTACAATTAAGAAGAGAGAGAGGAAATAAGGAAATAAGAATCTAACTCAGTAGGCAATTTACTATGATCCTCTAATTAATCCAGGTAGATCTAATTAACCCACAGCCAAGAGTCAGAGGGCCAGAGGACTGGAGGTGAATGAAGCAAAAATTCATTCACAGAGTCTATTAAAGAAGTTCTTTTCTTTTCTTTTCTTTTCTTTTCTTTTCTTTTCTTTTCTTTTCTTTTCTTTTCTTTTCTTTTCTTTTCTTTTCTTTTCTTTTCTTTTCTTTCTTTTTTTTTAAACCCTTACCTTCCATCTTGGAGTCAAT
>NC_058131.1:227040417-227152861 GCF_016433145.1 Gracilinanus agilis | reverse complement strand
TTCTTTTCTTTTCTTTTCTTTTCTTTTCTTTTCTTTTCTTTTCTTTTCTTTTCTTTTCTTTTCTTTCTTTTTTTTTTAAACCCTTACCTTCCATCTTGGAGTCAATACTGTGTATTGGCTCCAAGGCAGAAGGTGATAAGGGTGGGCAATGGGAGTCAAGTGACTTGTCCAGGGTCACACAGCTGGGAAGTGTCTGAGGCCGGATTTGAACCCAGGACTTCCCATCTCTAGGCCTGGCTCTCAATCCACTGATCTACCCAGTTGCCTCCTAAAGAAGTTTCTTAAGAGAAGTTCAGGAAGATTCAGTCTTTAAACTTACCACATGGAATTCAAAAGAAGATATTTAAAGCAGTCTCACCAAGGTCTCAACATTCCTTCATTGACCAGTAGAGCTCCTTCATCAGCTGCTCTCTTCACCAGAAGTTCCCAGCTGATAGAGGACCTTCTCCTTTTAAAGGAGTCACTTATGGGTCACTTTGTGTCACAATGTGTGTGGGTCACACTATGTGTCTCCTTCCTAATTTGCATGTCCATTCACAATAGACGATTCTCATAGTACTGCCTAAAGAGTGGTCAGTGGATTCTGATTCGTCACCCACTCTAGCACATGTGGGTTAGGACCTCCCAGAATTGGTGATTAAATTTGGTGATTAAATCTAAAGATGGGCAGTGTAGACTTAATCTAATTATCACAGAGGGAATGTGACATGAAGATCATTCAGATTGGAAAGTAGAGTTTTGCACAAAAAAGGAATAATATGAAGTAAAATTGGAAAAGTAGATGAGAATTAGGTTGTGGAGGACTATAAATATTAGGCTATACTTAATTCTAGAAACAATAGGAAGTCCTGGAAGATCTTTGAGTAGGGAAATAACACAGTCAGGTATTATGTGTTTTATTAATATCCTATTAGCAATTTATATGGAAGACAGATTGGAGAGGGGAGGATATTTCAGTAGGCTAGGCAAGAAGTAATGAAGGCCTGGGTGAGTTTAGAAGGTTGTATTAATACAGAGAAGATAGCTGTGAGATGCCATTCAGGTTAAATCAGCACGACTGGTCATATGATGGGGTACAGAGGGTTATAAGGCAGATGTTGGAGGGGCACCCAAACTTAATGGAAAGGAGTAAGACAATAATTTAGCAAAGGAGTCTGAGAATGAATAGTTAGACAAGTAAAAGAGTTGGTCAAGAACAATGTTGCAGAAATCACAGGAGGAGAGACTGCACTTAATATGTGGCAGAGTGTGATAAAGTTTATTGTCAGACTATAGGCAAATCATTTCACCTCTATGGACCTCAGTTTTCATATATCTAAAAGGAGAGGATTAGATTTACCATACTCTTTGAAGTTTTTGACATCTTTTTTTAAATATTTTTCCTCTCTAAGTTTCTGTGATATTGTTCTGCCCTGGTTCTCCTCCTACTTGTTTGGCCAACTGTTTTTAGATTCCTTTGATGGATTTTTATCTATGTAATTCTCATTAATTGTGGATGTCACTCAAAACTGTCTGTTTCTTTTTTCTCTATATATACTATCTCATTTAGTGATCTCATCACTTCCCATGGATTTGATTTCTATTTTTATATAGACAATTCCCAGATCTTTAGATTTGACACATTATCTATCTATCATCTATCTATCTATCTATCTATCTATCTATCTATCTATCTATCTATCTATCTATCTATCTATCTAATTATCTATCTATCTGTCTGTCTGTCTGTGTCTGTCTGCCTATGCATTGACCTGTCTACTTATCCATCCTGAGTTACAGTCCCATATCACCAATTGACTTTTGGATATCTTGAATTGGCTATTTTGTAAACATTTCAAACTCAACCTGTCCAAAAACAGAACTCATTATCTTTCTGCAAAAGTCATTCTCTCTGCTCAGATTCTTTACTACTTTTGAGGGCACCGTCTTCTTCCCAATCACTCAGGCTCACAAACTCAGTTTCATCCTCCACACCTTGCTGACACTTATCTAGTTCATTGTCATTTTATCTTTATAACATCTCTCATTTATGTCTTCATTTATCACCTCTCTCCTATTGTAATAACTTTCTAATTGGTTTCCCTGCCTCAGAGTCTCTTTCCCACTTCAAACCATCATCTACTCAACGGCTAAAATGATTTAGCAATAGTGTAGATCTAAGAATGTTGCTCCCTCTACTCAATAAGTTCCAATATTTCCCTATTCCTTTCATTATCAGAAGTTATCCTATTGTGTAATTAGAATCCGTTTCCCTAAAAAAACTATGATTTTCAGTGCCCTACTCTCTTCCTATCATTACATGCTGACATAGACAGGTTATAAATTTTGTGGAGTTCCGTCTTTTGCTCTCTTGTCTTCCTGTCTCAACTTTGGTGGAGCAGGATTTTTGAGCAAGTAGGAAAACTTAGTCACTTGGTTCTATTTTGTTAGATAATAAACTTTATAAAATATAATACTTGAAGTATTGGACATTAATTTAAATCCTACACTATTGGCATTTAAAGCCCTTTCCCACATGATCCTGCCATAACCCTTCTACTCTTCTTACATTTTGCTTCTTCCCTGCAGCTTCTACAACCCCTTTCTGTAGGATCTGCTTACATTGGCTTATTTGCTTTTCCTGACATAGCACTCCATTTCTCAACTCTTTGCCTCTGAATTGGCTTTCTTCCATGCCCCAATTGCTTTCCCTCCTTCTCTCTACTATTTAGTTTCTTGGTTTTCCTTCAAAACTCAGCTCAAATCCCTCTTCTCTGCAGATTTAAACAGGTTCTCACTCCTTTCCTTCTGAAATTCCCTCCCAATTTCTGTGTATTATAATTGTTTTCCTCATTTATCAGTTTCTTGAGGGCAGGGACTGCATTTTTACCTTTTTATATTCCCTGAACTTGGCACAGGGCCTGGCATGAGTAAGTGCTTAATAAATGCTTGCTGGATGATTGGTCTATATGTCCTTTCTAACCACAGATGTCTTTGAGTCTTTTTGGCCTCAGGCATTCCCTAGCTGTGTGATTCTGGGAAAGTCACTTAATTATGATTGCCTAACCCCTGCCTCTCCCCCCTCCTCTCTCTTAGAATAGATACCAAGACAAATGATAAGGGCTTAAAAAAAAAGAATAGAGTTGATCCATAAGATAACCACTATATTTCCAGCTTGGGTGAGAAAGAGAGTCTACTCCCCACACCAAGTAAATAACAAATAAATAAATGATCAACAAATAAAAATAAATGAATGAATAAGTAAAAAAATAATAAAAGCAGTCACTTCAGAGGCTCTGAAGTGAGTTCAGAGTCTGATAAAAAATGGCTTACCAGCTCTTCATTGTGATATTAGACAGTGTGGCATAATAGTAGAGTGTTAGATCTGGAGATAAGAAACTTGGGGTTCAGGTTCTGACTTTGATACTTATTGGATCTGCGACCATGAATAAAATAAGGTAACTGGAATGATAGAAAAGTCACTCCCTGAGCTTCTGGGCTTGGAAATCCAGTCCCTATAATGCCAAAGGGCATTTTGAAGCTGGTACAGAACCAGAAAATCCACTCTCTTCAATGGCTGCTTCCCTTTCTCCCCCAAGGCTTGTCATCCTATAAACAACAGGTTTGCCTAAGGATTAATGAGGTCTGGCGCATCACAAGTGGTACAGCTGGATAAGCACATTCTTTCACAGAAGTGGAGAGAACAGAAGGGATGGAAGTTCCTGGGAGGACTTACTTGGCATAAGCCTTCTCAAGCAAACAGGGCCAAAATTCACTGTTCCCTCCACGAGGATGAACAAACAGGTACTCTCTTCTAATTAGTTTCACAACCGAACGGTCAGCCACCCAGACCGGTTTTACAGGTAGACGATCATCTACCACCACATCCACCCACTGTCCACACTGCCAAAACTGAAAGAGAAAAGAGCAAATTCTCAATCAGAATGACCCCAGTTTATATTAAAAAGAGGCTCAAATGAGACAATAATTGTAAAGGATTTAGCACAGTGCCTGGCACATTTTAAGTACTATGTAAATGCTAGTCATCGTCCTCGTCATCATCATCATTATCATCATCATCATCATCATCATCATCATCATCATCATCATCATCATCACCACTCCAACAGTGTTTGCTAGATGTGTGTGACTTTGGCCAGGTTCTATGACCTCTCTAAGCAGGGGGCCAGTATACTGCCTTCTGTTTTTATATGTAAATGAGCTAAGAAAGTGTTGGGTGTATGTGGGTTGTTTATATATTAAAAAACAAATAAAAATAACAGACTATGATTTGCAGGCCAAATCTGGTCTACCGCCTCTTTTTGCATGGCTCACATTCTTCCTTCCCTCTCAAATTATTTATATGTTTTTAACATTCAATTTTTTTAGTTCCAAATTCTCTTCTTCCCTCAAGCCCTTCCCCCATTCATTAAGGAAAGCAATTGATATTAAATATACATGTGGAATCATGCATGAATATTTCCATATTAAAAAGTAAAGAAATACTTCAATTTGCTCTGACTTCATTTCTCTCTCTGGAAGTGGTTAGCATATTTCATCATGAGTCCTTCTAAATTATCTTGCATCATTATATTCATCAGAGTAGCCAAATCTTTCACTGTTGAACATCTTACAATACTGCTGATACTGTGTTCAATAATTTTCTGGTTCTGTTCACTTCATTCTGCATCAAATCATATAGGTCTTCCAGGTTTTTCTGAAACCATCGCCTTTGTCATTTCTTATAGAGCAGTAGTATTCCATCATAGTCATATATCATAACTTCTCCAGACATTCTCCATTTGATGGGCATCTTCTCAATTTCTAATTCTTTGCCATCATAGAAATAGTTGCTTTAAGTATTTTTGTAAATGAGGGTTTTTTTTTCCTTGTCCTTTAATGTCTGTGTGTACAGTCCTAAGAATGGTATTGCTGGGTCATAGAACACATACAGTTTGATAGCTCTTTAGACATAGCTCTAAATTATTCTTCAGAATGGATGAATCAGTTCATGATTCTACCCAAAGTACATGTGACCTGGCTTTTTTTTTCTGCATCCACTCCAACATTGGTCATTTCCCTTTTCTGTCAACTAAGGTAGCCTAACAGGTATGAGGTAGTACCTCAGAGCTGTTTTAATTTACATTTCTCTAATAGTGATTCAGAGCATTTTTTTTATCTGACTAAAGATAGCTTTGATTTCTTCTTTTGAAAACTATCTGTTCATACTCATTGACTATTTATTAATTGGGGAATGATTCTTAGTTTGAAAATTTGACTGAGTTTCCTACATATTTGAGAAATGAGCCTTTCATCAGAGAAACTTGCTATAAAAATATGTTCCAGTCTCCTGCTTTCCATCTGATTTTGACTATTAGTTTTGTTTGTGCCAAAATCTTTTAATTTCATGTAATCAAAATTATCCATTATACTTCCTATAATCCTATATATCTCTTCTTTGGTTATAAATTATTTTCTCTTCCACAGATCTTACAGAGAAATTTTCTCTGTTCCCCTAATTTGCTTATGATATCACCCTTTATGTCTAAATCATGTACCTGTTTTGACCTTCCCTTAGTATATATAGAGTGAGATGCTGTTCTGGTGCTTGGGGTCTATATGGTCCATATTCCTATCTTTATGATTAATCATAGTTTGCTTAACACTGAAGTCAAAGTACTGGTTTCCTCATTTTAAAATAGCCACCAGAATGTTTACATTATCCATCAATCAATAGGCATTTATTAAGCACTTACTTTGTGGCAAGCACTCTGTTAGGCATTGAGAAGACTAACACAAGGGGGAAACAGTCTATTTCTTCAAGGAGATACTTGCATATATATTAAAATTTCATTATTCAGATATTCTCTGAAATCAGGAAAAGGTTCTGGGACCAAGCAATCCCAGTGAACTTCATGGACAGTGTGAGTTTCCTATTCTGCACTTTTATAATGTGCTCCTTCCTGACTATCCCTTATCATTGACACACACACACACACACACACACACACACTCACACACACACATTCACACATTGCAGAAGAACTTAGACTTTGGAAGGAAGACACTGACCTGATGTATCTGAGTACAAAATTCAGGGGTTCATTTCTGGAGAGAAGTAGAGAGTCATCAAAATGACAGTGAGGAGAGAAAGATAAAGTCCTTATAGGCATTTTGTGATGAACATTTAAAGACTAAATGTTATAATGGATGTTATAAGCTTGTCTTTAAATGCTGCAGCTTCTGTTTATCCGACAGGGAAAAATCCCACCTCTGATGGGTATAGCTGGAATGTCCAGAAGCTATTTGTTGTCATTCTTGGAGATATATGAAAGAATAGTAAAATTTTAACTCTCTTTTCCCTTTCCTTTTGCCTTAGCTGGTAAGCATTTTCTATATGGGTTTTCTGTCTTGAAGCTACTTCTAATTCCTAATTTTATTCCATGTAAATGATGACTGGTCACAAATGCTGTGATTCACATCTGTTTATTATTTGCCTACAGGGGGACTGCAATAGAGAAAGTGAATAGTCTGGAACGAAGAGAATTAAAGAACACTGGTCTAAAATGTTAGGGTTTTTTCCCTTTTCTTAATAAAGGGCTAGGTTGAATGAGAAAATCTTGTGGTTTTGATTTATATATATATATACATACATACATATACATTTATGTGCGTATGTATGTATGTATGTGTGTGTATATATATATATGTATGTATATATATGCATATATATTTATTTATAAAAAACGTTTTTCCCACCATCAGGCCAGCTATCTCTTAATTTCTCACCAGGCAATATTGTATTTCTTGATTATATCTAGGCAGATTACATTCCTTTCTTACCATCTACCCCCAACCTCTTTTAGCTTCCTTCATGTATTGTATCCCTTATTAGATTGTAAATTCCTTGAAAACAAAAATCTTGTCTTTCTTTTTTGAATTACTACCCTCAGCACTTTGTACAATGTCTGGCTTATAGTAGGTGCTTAATAAACGTTGATTTACCAACTCATAAGCTCCTGAATAACAGAAAAAGACAAATCATCTGATTCAGAACCTTTTATCCCTAGGTTATGGAGCCATAAATAAGCAAGATTCAGGTGACACACAAAACTAGTATTTTTTTTAAACCCTTACTTTCTGTCTTGGAATTGATATTGTATATTGATTCTAAGGCAGAAGAATGGTAAGGACTAGGCAATGGGGGTTAGGTGACTTGCCCAGGGTCATACAGCTAGTGAGTATCTGAGGCTAAATTTGAATCCAGGGACTTCCCATCTCTGGGCCTGACTCTCAGTCCATTGAGCTAAATGGCTCTGCCCCCTACAACTACTATTTCAATGAAGTTTCCAGCCTAAAGAATGAGAGTCAGGGTAGAGGAGTAAGCTTATAGAAATTCATATAACTTGGGCTACTAGTTGAGAAGAGAATGGGAAAACTGGGCATGCCCTGGAGCTGGGTGAACTTCAGAAAGGGAAGGAAAAGAAGAAAACTTACATCACTGACTTTACATTTTCCTTACAGTAGAAAACTATCTTATAGGTACTGCTCGCTAGTTACAAAGGTATATGGAAAAAAATAGATACACAAGGTGATTTTTAGAGGGAAACATTAGCTTCAGATAGAATCAGCAAAGGATTTGCTTAGAAAATTAGCAGAACCTTGAAAGAAATAAGGGATTCCAAATGTCACTGTAGTAGATAATGGATACTAGGAATGGAGCATTCCCAGGGTTCGCATGAGGAAAATGCTTTGATGCTATTAGGTGAGCTAATGGGTAAAGGGCATGGTTTGGAGCCAGGTCAAACTGAGGTTGTTTTCTGCCTCAGACTTGTTACCTACTTATTATCTTTCAAACTCAGTTTCTTCATCTATAAAATGAGAATTGTAATAGTATCTACCTCACAAAGGTATAGATCAAATGAAGTTTTATATATGTCTATCACTTTTGAATATTAAAGCCAAATGTTAGCTAGTATTATCACTACTACTATTAACAAACTTTAGGAGCAGGTAGGTGGAAAAGTGGATAGAATTCTGGGCCTGAAGTCAAGAGGATGAGTCTTTTTGAGTTCAAATCTGGTCTCAGTGATGGCACTGGAACAGAAGTTCTTAGGGTTTTTTAAAATTTTTTAAACATTTTTAATTTTTATTTTTTAGAAAAAATTTTCCTATGGTTACATGATTCATGTTCTTGATCTCTCTCCTCCCAACCCCCCCAACCTCCAGTAGCCAACATGCATTTCCACTGGTTTCTTCCTGTGTCATCAATCAAGACCTATTTCCATATTATTGATAATTGTTCTAGGGTGGTCATTAAGAGTCTACATCCTAATCTTGTCCGCATCAACCCATGTGTTCAAGCAATTGTTTTTCTTTTGTGTTTCCACTCCTGTAGTTCTTCCTTTGTATGTGGGTAGCGTTCTTTTCCATAAGTCCCTCAGAATTGTCCTGGGTCATTGCATTGCTGCTAGTACAGAAGTCCATTACATTCAATTTTACCATAGTGTATCAGTTGGAACAAAAGTTCTGCTAGGTGTGACCAAATTGGAAAGACTTGGTTTGGGAAAGAGTATGGTTCTGGAAATAGAATGTTGCCTTAAGTGTCCTGGGAATGCATAATAACTGAGAACCAGATGGATTAAGTTGATCAAATTAAATGTTGATAGGAAAATGGAGAGACAGGGCTAATATTACATTGCTAGAGCAACTAGTTGTGAATTGTTTTCTAGGAACAAAAAGATGGAAATATGCATTATGATCTGTGAAATTGTTCATGCTCACTGATGTAGGAATCCCATTATTAGGATGTCCTAAGAACATTATTGAGAAGGTAAAAATCTGTGTGTGTATAAAAATATCCTTGGAAGCTTTGTTTGAAATGACAAAATAAAATAAATAAAGAAATACAATGACTGGGAGAAATGGCTGTATAGATTATGATATTTGAATATAATGGATTATATTATGTTATTAGAAGTGACAAATATTGGAAATATATGAAGAGATGAAAAAGGAAGAAAAGAGAATAATACATACTATTATTACAACTTAAAAATAGCCACAAAATCAAGAGAAAAAAGTATCAAAGTAATGCAAATCCATTGAGAACACAGAAGGAGAGGATGTTTATAGTAGCAAACAAATATAATCTATATATTTTTAAACAAATTGTAAACAATGGGGAGTTTGTGGTTTTGCACATAATTTTTTATGCATTTGTTTATTTAAGTGGTTTTTTGGTGATGATGATCACTGATGTATATAATAAAAAATTGGAAAAAAACATCACTTACTAACTTTGCAACCTGAATAAATCACTTAAATTTGTTTGCCTCAGTTACCTAATCTCAGTAAAATCAACAACACAGTGGTTACCAATAAAATGTGATTCTCCTTACCCATCTTTTATCATCTTTCTAAGGAAAGGACAGAGTTAATAGTAGTGGTCATAAAATGAACTACACAGGGAAATTACAGACTACTTTAGTTTCTTTGCTGAGAAAACTCCAAAGTGCATCATGAGAAATGACTGAACAACATCAAGAAATTTCAAAGTGTTATAAAAAATGAGTTCTTAGGGGCAGAAAGGAGTGATATAGTAGATAGACCTCCCAGCCTGGAATCAGTAAGAAAAATCTGAGTTCACATCTGGCTTTAGACACTTAATAGCAGTGTGACACCAGACAAATCATTTAACCTCTGTTTGCTTCAGCTTCTTCATCTGTAAAATGGGGATAACAATAGTACCTATCTCCCAGAGTTTTTGTGAAGACCAAATGAGATAATAATTGAAAAGTGCATAGCACAGTGTTTAGCAAGTAGTAATTATTATGTAATTATTAGGTATTATTATTGTTGTTTTTATGATAATGATGATGATGTAGATATGAAGTGATTAAACATTGATTAACTCATTTAAGTTCAAGTAGAATTAAGCTGAAAAGGATCTTTTTTTTAGTCCATCTGCTTGATTATCTTTATTTTAACTCATGAGAAAACTGAGGCCCAATGAGAGGAAATGACTTGCCTAAAGTTACACAATTATTAAGTAGCAGAGCTCATAATATTTTTACATAAACATTTTATACATTCTTTGAAATGATATGCCACCTCTTCCCAGCCCATCTCCCTAAAGAATTTCCCCCTGTAACAAAGAAAAAGAAGTAACAACAGTTATTTTTAAAATTTTGTTTTTTAGAAAAAATTTTTCCATGGTTACATGATTCATGTTCTTACTTTCTCCACTCAACACATCCCCCACAACCCTAACCCCCATAGCTAACACGCATTTCCACTGGTTTCTTCATGTCATAGATCAAGACCTATTTCCATAATATTGATAGTTGTACTAGGGTGGTCATTTAGAGTTTACTTCCCAAATCATGTCCACATCTACCCATGTG
Organism: Gracilinanus agilis; assembly: GCF_016433145.1. NCBI lineage: Eukaryota > Metazoa > Chordata > Mammalia > Didelphimorphia > Didelphidae > Gracilinanus > Gracilinanus agilis. Next base: position 227,142,476 of record NC_058131.1, on the reverse strand, counting down.
TTCAAGCAGTTGCTTTTCTTCTGTATTTCCACTCCTGAAGTTCTTCCTCTGAATGTGGGTAGCTTTCTTTTCCATAAATTCCTCAGAGTTGTCCTGGGTCATTGCATTGCTGCTAGTACAGAAGTCCATTACCTTCGATTTTAACACAGTGTATCTGTCTCTGTGTACAATGTTTTCCTGGTTCTGTTCCTTTCGCTCCAATTCCTGGAGGTCATTCCAGTTCACGTGGAATTCCTCCAGTTTATTACTTCCTTGAGCACAATAGTATTCCATCATCACCATATACCACAATTTGTTCAGCCATTCCCCAATTGACTGGCATACCCTAGTTTTTTAGTTTTTTGCCACCACAAAAAGCACGGCTATAAATATTTTTGAACATGTCTTTTCCCCTATGATCTCTTTGGGGGTACAAACCCAGAAATGGTATTGCTGGATCAAAGGGCAGGCAGTCTTTTAGAGCTCTTTGGGCAGAGTTCCAAATTGCCATCCAGAATGGTTGGATCAATTCACAACTCCACCAGCAATGAATTAATGTCCCAATTTTGCCACATCCCCTCCAACATTTATTACTCTCCCCTGCTAACATTTTAGCCAATCTGCTAGGTGTGAAGTGACACCTCAGAATTGTTTTGATTTGTTTTTCTCTATTTATTAGAGATTTAAAACACTTTCTCACATGCTTATTGATAGTTTTGATTTCTTTATCTGAAAATTGCCTATTCATTCCCTTGCCCATTTATCAATTGGGGAATGGCTTGATTTTTTGTACAGTTGATTTAGCAACTTGTATATTTGAGTAATTAGACCTTTGTCAGAGTTTTTTGTTTTAAAGATTTTTTCCCCAGTTTATTTCCCTTCTGATTTTGGTTGCATTGTTTTTGCTTGTACAAAACCTTTTTAATTTAATGTAATCAAAATTATTTATTTTACATTTTGTAATTTTTTCTAATTCTTGCTTGGTTTTAAAATCTTTCCTTTCTCAGAGATCTGACAACTATACTATTTTGGATTTTTGTCCCCAAAGTTGGGCTCTTTGGGTTTATCATAGACTGTCTTGCTGACGTCACTTACCCCAAGTCTATTCCACTGATTCTCCCTTCTGTCTCTTAGCCAGTACCATATTGTTTTGATGACCACTGTTTTATAGTATAGTTTAAGATCAGGTACTGTTAGGACACCTTCCTTCATATTTTTTTCATTATTTCCCATTTTGTTCTTCCAAATGAACTTTGTTAGTTTTTTCTAATTCTGTAAAAAAGTTTCTTAGTAGTTTGATAGGCATGGCACTAAATAAGTAAATTAATTTGCATAGAATGGTCATTTTTATTATGTTAGCTCGTCCTACCCATGAGCAATCACTGTTTTGCCAAGTGTTTATATCTAGTTTTAACTGTGTGGAAAGGTTTTTGTAGTTGTGTTCATATAATTCCTGTGTTTCTTTTGGTAGATAGATTCCAAAGTATTTTATAATGTCAAGGGTGATTTTAAATGGTGTTTCTCTTTCTACCTCTTGCTGCTGTGATGTGTTGGAAATATATAGAAATGCTGATGATTTCTGTGCATTTATTTTGTATCCTGCAACTTTGCTAAAGTTGTTGATTATTTCTACAAGCTTCTTAGTTGATTCTCCAGGATTTTTTAAGTAGACCATCATATCATCTACAAAGAGTGATAGCTTAGTCTCCTCATTGCCTATTTTGATACCTTCAATTTCTTTTTCTTCTCTAATTGCTACTGCTAGTGTTTCTAGTACAATGTTAAATAATAGAGATAATAATGGGCATCCTTGTTTCACACCTGATCTTATTGGGAAGGCTTCTAATTTATCCTCATTGCATATGATGCTTGTTGATGGTTTTAAATATATACTGTTTATTATTTTTAGGAAAGGTCCTTCTATTGCTATCTTTTCTAGTGTTTTCAATAGGAATTGGTGTTGTATTTTGTCAAAGGCTTTTTCAGCACCTATTGAGATAATCATGTGATTTTTGTTTATTAGTTTGTTGATATGGTCAATTATGTGGATGGTTTTCCTAATGTTGAACCATCCTTGCATTCCTGGTATAAATCCCACCTGATCATGATGGATAACCCTCTTCCTCACTTGCTAGAGTCTTTTTGCTAGTATTTTATTTAAGATTTTTGCATCTATGTTTATTAGGGATATTGATCTGTAGTTTTCCTTCTCTGTTTTTGGTCTGCCTGGCTTTGGAATCAGTACCATATTTGTGTCATAAAAGGAATTTGGTAGGACTTCTTCTTTGCTTATTATATCAAATAATTTGTATAGTATTGGGATTAGTTGTTCTTTGAATGTTTGATAAAATTCACTTGTGAATCTATCTGGTCCTGGGATTTTTTTCTTAGGGAGTTCTTTGATGGCTTGTTCAATTTCTTTTTCTGATATGGGATTTTTTAAGTATTCTCTTTCTTTTGCTGTTAATCTAGGCCATTTATATTTTTGTAAATATTCATCAATATCACCTAGATTGCTATATTTATTGCCATATAATTGGGCAAGATAGTTTTTAATGATTGCCTTAATTTCCTCTTCATTAGAGGTGAGGTCTCCCTTTTCATTTTGATACTGTTAATTTGGTTTTCTTCTTTCCTTTTTTCAAATTAGATTTACCAGTACTTTGTCTATTTTATCTGTTTTTTCAAAATACCAGCTTCTAGTCTCATTTATTCATTCAATAGTTCTTTTACTTTTGATTTTTTTAATTTCTCCTTTGATTTTTAGTATATCTAATTTAGTTTTCATCTGGGGATTTTTAATTTGTTCACTTTCTAGCTTTTTAAATTGCATGCCCAATTCATTAACCTCTGCCCTCCCTAATCTGTTAATATATGCACGCAATGATATAAAATTTCCCCTTAGAAATGCTTTGGCTGCATCCCATAGGTTTTGGTATAGAAGTCTCACAATTGTCATTGTTTTCAATGAAATTATTAATTGTTTCTATTATTTGTTCTTTAACTTATTTTGGAGAATCATATTATTTAATTTCTAATTAGTTTTTGGTTTGCCTCTCCATGTATCCTTGCTAATAACTATTTTTATTGCACTATGATCTGATAAGGTTGAATTTAGTATTTCTGCTTTTTTGCATTTGTTTGCCATGTTTTTATGCCCTAGTACATGGTCAGTCTTTGTGAATGTTCCATGTCCTGCTGGAAAGAATGTGTAGCAACAACAGTTTTAAGGAAAACGAATAACACAGTGACTGCATATGATGTATGATTCTCTGCCCCTATTTTCCCCCATTTCTCTAAGAAAAGGACAAAATTAATAAGAACATAGATTTAAAGGTAGAAGGTACTTTAGAGGTAATTTGGTTCTATATCTTCATTTTTTACAGTTAAAGAAATTGAAGCTCCAAAAGACTGTGACTTGTTCAAGGGTAGGAAAGGGCAAAGCCATGATTTGGACCCAGATATTCTCAGAGTTCATTTAGCATTCCCTCTACTATAGTTACTGCCTCTCATTCTCTTATCATTTTTTTTGGTGCCATGGTCTTGCACTTACACAATAGTCTACTTAGTTTAACATTATTTTTGTTTATATTACTATAATCATTGCATATGTAATCCTCCCCTCTGCTTCTTCATGACTCACTTTGCATCATTTCATAAAAATCTCACGTTTCCTAGAATTCCTCTTTATTCTTTCTTATGTATAATGACATTCCATTAGCTTCATATACCATAATTTGGTCATACTCCAACTGATGGGTCTGTTTTTTCACAGGTTCTTACAAAAATGGAATTTGAACCAGGTTTTCTGATTTTTAGGCCTAGTGCTTTATCTGCCATACTACAATGCTTCACAACAGCCCTTTGAGGTTGGATGGAGTAATTCCTCCGTTTTTCCAGAGGAAACTGAAACTCAGGGAAATTAAGCCAGTAAACAGCAACAAAAATAATACCTTTTTATATCACAAATAAATTTTTTGTGATGCTTTAAGGTTTCAAAGCACTTTACAAAATATTATCTTTCAACAATACTGAGAGGACATAGGTGTTATTATTATTCCTGTTTTATAGATGAGTAAATTGAGACAGAGTTAAATGACTTGAATGACTTGCCAAGGGTCACCCACCTCATAAGTGTCTAAGGTTGGATTTAAATTCAGCTGTTACCAACTCCAGGGCAGTTAGGTGGTGCAGTGGATACAGTGTCAGGACTGGAGTCGGGAAACTTGAGTTGAAATTTGGCCTCAGTCATTTACTGGCTGTGACCCTGGCCAAGTCATTTAACTTTGTTTGCCTCGGTTCCTCATTTGTAAAATGAGCTGGAGAAGGAAGTGGAAAATCACTCTAGTATCTTTGCCAAGAAAATTCAAAATGGAGGTGGTGGTGTCCAGCATGATTATAACAACTGTGCAGCAACTTTCCAATGCTGGGCATAGCCCTCTGACCAGAGTGCCATCTAACTGCCTCATTGAACACAGCAAGCTTCATCTAAGAGTTTGTTGGGAGATGTCCTGGCCAAAACTTTAATGGGATCTTAGACTTCATTGATGGAAGTTTAGTATCTCAACCTAAGAATGTTGTAATACTCAGCCAAATATTGAGAATCTTGGGTTCACATCTGGTTGCCATTTTAGGGAAGGACATGGAGAGAGTTGGGTCCTGTTTGGAAAAGAGCAGCTGAAATGGCCAAGAAAATCTCAACACAAGGAAAGGTCAAAGGAATTGAGAATGTTGTTACTTAGAAAAGAGAAGATTCAGGAACAAGAGAGCTATCTCCAAGTTGTTAAAAGACTGTCATGTTGAGAAGGTATTGTTCTTGCTCTGCTTGGCCCCAAGAGGACAGAAATAGAATGGCCCCAAGAGGACAGAAATAGAACCAATAAATAGATGGGTTGTTTGGGGTTCTAATCTGATTTTATCTGCATGGTGGGACTCTTAGCAGGGAAACTCTTTGCCTAGACAGATCAACAGCTAATCCATGTGTAATTTATTGTCTTAGAAAATGGCCTGGGGACACTAAGGGACTTGTCCATAGTCCTATATTCAGTGCATTTAAGAGGAAGGACCTGAATCTAATTCTTCCTCATTCCACTGCTACTATTTCAAGTTGTTTCTCAGGTAGATGTAGCAGGAAGGTAAATTTGGGGCCAATATAAAGAAAACTTCCTGGCAAAGGGAACTGTCCCACATGCAAATAGTTGATTTAGGATGTAGCTGGTCTTGCATCCCATGAGCTACTTCTGGAGAGGGATGTAGGAGGCAGGATTCATGTTTCAGGTCAGGGTGGGGCTAGGTTCTCTTTGACATTCCTGATAATTGAGATTTTATAAATGAGTGAAGCCAAGATCTTCTTTGCCTTACCTAATGACAGCTCATATTTCTATAAGACTATAAGGTGCTTTTCCTAATGTAAGTAGGTGAGGCCAATATCATTTTAATTATTTGAGTCTAATAATTACATATGGAAAAATCCCAAAGAATAAAAGCAACTTGCTGAATGTCATATAGCCAATAGGCAATAGAGTTGAAATGAGAACCAAGGTCCTGACCACTTTCCAATATTCCACATTACCTCCCTGCTCTACCATATTTCCCTTCTTCAGCCAATAGGGATAAACTCAATCACAAATTTATCAGTCATGGACTTTGGGAACTGAGGTAGGGTCTTTTTCTCAGTGTCTCAGAGAAAATAAACTAGGTTGTTACCCCAAACCTTCCTGGGTGGGGCAATTGGTGGCAGGGTAGATAAAGATCCAGTCCTGAAACTAGAGGACCTGGGTTCAAATTCTGCTTTGGACATTTCATACCTGTGGGACCCTAGGCAAGTCACTTAACACCCATTGCCTAATCCTTACTACTTGTCTGCCTTGGAACCAATACTTAGTATTAATTCTAAGACAGAAGGTAAGGGTTTAAAAAATTCCTGTACATTTTTGTCTTTATATCATGAGCAACTACAGAGATTTTTAAGTACCTATCTTCTTTAGAGTACTATGTGGAGTTCAGAGGTTATAAAGAAAGGAAGTTAACACTTATTAAGTGCCTATCACATGTCAGGAGGTAGCTAGGTGATTCAGTGGGGAGAATTCTGGGCCCAAACTCAAGCAGATCGGAGTTCAAATATGGTCTCAGATCTGCCTATTAGCTGTGTGTGAACCTGGGGCAAGTCATTTATCCTTTGTTTGCTTTAATCCACCAGAGAAAAAAATGGCAAATGACTCTAGTATCTTTGTCAAAAAACACAGTGGACAGTATTGGCATACTGTCTATGGAGTCACAGAGTGCTGTACATGACTGAACAGCAACAATGCGCCAAAAACTGTGCTAAGAATTTTACATATATCCCATTTAATTTAATTTAATTTAATTTAATTTAATTTAACAACCACTCTGAGGAGAAACAATTATTATTTCCATTTTGCATTTGAGGAAGTTGAGGCAAACAAGTTCAGTCCATGGTCATACAACTAATAAAAGTGTTAAAATAATGAAGATATATGAGGACAGATTTTACCTCAGGCTTTGGGTTTTGTGTCATGGAAAGAGAATTGAGAAAACTTGGGTCCAAGTTCCACCTTGAATGTGTGTTATTTGGAATTTTTTGGGTTCCATTGAGAGTTATTTGGGGTTTATTTGAGTTTTAAATATTTAGATATATGACAAACTTCCTGTGGACATTTAGGGGACTTGGAAACTACATTTCCCATGATTCAACAGGTTTCCAGTCTTATGTGATGATGGGAGGGAATGTAAAGTGTCGCTTAAATAGAAAGGACTTGATTGGGACGTCCTCTTTGGTAGGAGGAAGCCAGGTGAGAGAAGGTACGGCAGGGAATTTGAATTAGATCTTAGGAGGCATGTGGTCATCTTATATTTTACCAACATGGCCTCAATTAAAATATTAATATTTATTTAATATCAATCTATATTTATTATAATTATAACAAGTGCTAACTCTCTATGTGACAATGGGCAAGTCATTTCCTTCTCAGTTTCCTCACTTGCAAAATGAAGCAATTGCTCTGGCTGGTCTCTGAGCTAGATCTGATCATCTGAATACCAGGCTGAAATGGCTCAGATCCATTAGGGGAGAGGGCATATGGTGGGAGAAGGGAGAACTGCTAGCCATCATATGTTTATAAATGATGTGGAGCCCTCAACAGAACTGTTTGGACAGCTGGAGGTCACAGATGTTTTCCCAGCAGATCAAGCTGAGGAAGCACTCTGAGAACACAGAGGGAAAGGGAGAGACGTCAGCAGAGACAACGCAAAGAAGATGTTTTCACGGTGATTAGTAAAGCAATGTAGTGCGGCATCATTCTGGCTCCAAAATGTGACTGAGGCACTTTTCTAGCAGTAAGACATGTGGGAAGAGGGCTCCAGATGGGGACTGGGTTGCGAGGCAAGAGAAGCATCATTAGTACTATGAGTGTAAGCACATAGGAAACATCGAGGATGCCAACATGGGTCCCAGGAGATTGTGGGGTTTGAAGGGAATTATATTGCAAAATGAAAGAAAAAATCAAAACAACACTGAATCTTAGTGAGGAACTGGTTCAAATCCCAGCTCTGTCACTAACAAGTTGTGTGACCTTGGGTAAGTCCCCTTCCTTTGGAGGGGTCTTAAGATACTTCATCCAGAACTTGCAGAGGTACAACTAGATCAGCATTGGAGAACCTTTTAGGGATCGAATGCCCAAACTGCACCTTCAGACTGCCTGTAAGCCCCCCACATTACCCCAAACAGTGGAGGGAGAACATGCTTGCATTGTGTTGCTGGACAGAGAGGCTGGTCATTTGAAAATTGTTTTCAGTCATGGTGGAGAGGGGCAAGAGAGCAGTCCCCTCCAGCATGCCAGAGCATATGTGCCATGCCTTTGCCAACATGGGACTAAATAATCACCAAGATTCTTTCCAAGTCTATATCCAAGTGTTCTATAGGTTCTTTCCCATGAACAATCAGCCAATCAATAACACTTATTATGTGTCAGGCACTGTGCTGGGTACTAGGGTACAAGGAAGTCAACAAGTCAATTAGCAGTTTTTACATACATACATTGTATTAGGACAGGGTGCTTCCTCCTATAGATTTGACTCATGAAACTTAAACCTGGAAGAGACCTGAGAGGTCCACTAGTCTAACCAATTAATTTCACAGATGAGGAAATTGAGGTTTGGAGAGGAGGAATGTTTTCACAGGACCACTTTCTTTCAGAGTTGGAAGGGACCCATGAAGTTCTCTAGTCTATACCATCCTCAGTCCATTTTTTATCTTCTTTTGTATCCCCAATACTTATAAAGTATGGTGTTTAATAAATGCCAGTTGACCAACTTACTGAACACCCCATACTTGACATAGGTTTATCATAAAGGAATATAGATGCAAGCCATCATCTACTAAATTGTGAAATATTTGTGGCCAAAGGCACGGCTATTGATCTTTGAAATTTCTCAGCCCTAAGAATATCCCCCATCAGGCACAGTAAACATTTAATTAATTTATAATGAATTGAATTATAATAAACAACATGTAGAAAGTCCTTGGCAATCATAAGTATGGTAGAAATAAGCCTTAGTTTCCCCAGTAAGTCAAGAGTATTGCACAGGATAATTAATTTCAGTTATGAGATATATCAAGTACATGATAGTCTTATCATTATTAGAACAAGGCCTCTTATTCCTGAAACAGAGATTTCCCCTATTGAAAACATTTTGGGAGGGTTGATTGTATAGTTATAGAATTAGAAACCTAGAAGGGAACTTAGAAGCCACCTATTCAACCTTTCATATTTTATAGATAAGGAGAAACAAATTCCAATTTATACCAAATCTTTGCCTCATTGCTTTCATCCTCATTCTCATCTAGCATTTACATGGCACTTTAAGGTTTTCAAGTCATTTTACAAATATTATCTCATTTGATCCTTACATTAGTCCAGCAATTTATGTGCTAGTATTCTCATCTTTAAGATGAGAAAAGTGAAGCTGAGGCAGAAATTTTTTTTAAAATCCTTGACTTCCATCTTAGAATCAATACCATGTATTGGTTCCAAAGCAGAAGGATGAAGTCTAGGCAATGAAAGTTAAGTGACTTGCCTAGGGTCACACAGTTAGGAAATGTCTGAGGCCAGATTTGAACCTAGGACTTCCTGTCTCTAGGTCCATTTCTCAATCCACTGAGCCATCCATCTGCCCCTAGAGATTAAAAAATTTGCCCAAGGTCACTCAGGTAGTAAATAGTAAGTAAATCTTCCTGATTCCAAGACACTTACCATTGTGTCATCTCACTGTCATGTCATGTCACGTTGTGGATATTATTAATGCCCCTGCTATTTTTCAATGACTTTCCCATAGAAAAAGCAGAAGGATATACATACCTGGAAATGGAAAATCCCTGCATATCCTTGTGTGAAGCTTTGGTTTGTTGGCACAATCCTTGCCAGAAGTTTGGGTCTCTGAGTTAAAGATCCTAGAGCTGCTAGAAACCAGCAGTCACCTGTCAAAAGACAGAAAGATTAATCTAATCTCAAGGCCCAGAAGGGACCTCAGAGGTCACCTACTCCAACCTGTACCTGACTAGGGATTTCCTTGACAATATCTCCAAGTGGCCATTCAGTCTCTCTCTGAGCACTCCCAGCGATGATGGGGACCATACCATTCCCCCCAAATAGCCCATTCCATTCCCGAACAGCTCCATTTATCAGGAAGTCTCTAACCACACCAACCCAACTAAAGCAATACTATGTCATAGGAACTTTGTACCCCTAGATTGGGGCTCTCACTGCAAATCCAGTGCTCTTCCTAGTCCTCTATACCTTCTTTTATATCACACTGCTTCTCTCAACACACATCATTTGTGATTCTGTATTCCTCTCTGACTGCATACCTGAATGAATTTTGGGATGGATTTTTATTGTCCATGTCAAAAGAAACAGACAAGATGCTGATGGTTAGGAAAGTTCATCCAGTAAATAAGAGGGTCACATGATTTCCAGAAAAGGGATATATCTATCCCCTGAAAAGACCTCATTACATTAACTTAAAATGTAGCTGAATTTTTGGTGGTGTCAATCAAATAATCAATCAATAAAATTTATTAAGTCCCTACACTGTGGTGAATTTTAGAACCATGTAAAATATGAAGCTACGTTATTTACTGCCAGTGGAAAGTATTTAATGTTGGTCTTTTGTGACATTGACACTTCCCTTATAAAATTGCTATAATTCTAGGGTTACAAATTTCTCTGACACTCCACTTCTCCTGGGACTCCCCTTTTTGTGCTTTTCCTGGGTCTTCCCAAGAATGAACTTATACTCCTAACTTTTCTTTTAATACATTTTTATTCATGTCTTTTGTTTCTACATTGTCTAAATCCCCTCCTTTACAAATTCTTTTTGATATCTAAATATTCAAATGAGCTAAGATTTTGGCAGTATGAAAGAAATGAGAGATTCATTATTGTGATCAAGGCATAGCAAGTAGGCCAGCAGTACAAGTGGATGGTAGTGTGTGTGTGTGTGTGTGTGTGTGTGTGTGTGTGTGTGGCAGGACGGGTAAGGTATAAGAAGTTTGGAGGACAAGAATGGGCCAGGCCAGAAACAGCTTTAGCATTATAAAAATCAATGATTATATCTCGAACAGCCATTGAGGTCAGGCAGCCTTTAGCCTAAATTATCTCAAGTCTCTTCTGATTCCCAATCTAAATTCCTAATGAGTCTTTGCTCTTGTAGGTCCCTTCCAGTACTAACCCTGCAGGTTAGGATGCCCTAGTATGGATGTAGGTTTGGGAAGAAAACCCCACTAATCTATCCTCAATGGCAGATCTAGGCAATATTGCTTCAGACTCCCCACCTGAGAAGGAAAATTCCATGATCTTACCTGTTATTCCTTGTTGAATATCAAATTTGCTGAGTCCATCCAGAATAAAGTGAGGGGACTCTATCTCTGACAAATCCTTAGAAAAAGAAAAAGAAAAACCATAACCTTGATGCTTTCCTACCAATTTCCTACCAAACATCCTACCAGGTGTTTAAAATGTCATTTGAGAAAATTTTTAGCTTAGTCCTCAGATTTTGTCACCAAATCAATCAGTCAATAAAAATGAAGGATTTATTATGTGTCAGGCACTGTGCTAAGCTCTCGGGATACAAAAAGAGTTCCAACAAATGCTAATTATTCACCAGCAATTACTGAGCAGAATGGCAACTTGGGGAATTTAGAAACAGATAATCTGTATCCTCATGTAGTAGTTTATGAAAAAAAGTTGCTTTTTATAGATGAATAACAAAAACTGAGTAAATATGATATAAACTAAATGACATTTATTAGTATAAGTTTATGAAAATTAATAGGAATACTTCATTTCAACAAAGAGCTCTTAAAGACACTGTGGATGAAGCACTATGAAAGGAGCTGGGCATATAAACATGAATATACTATTCTTTGCCATGCCACCTTCTTTCATTACTTAGCCCCTTCTTGGGGCTTCCATTTTGAGGGAGAGCCAAGCTGACCAACCTTCAGTCTTCTCCTGGTTTTGCTGATCACTTTTATAATTCTGACACCATATTAATCTTCACCATTCCCCATTGTTGGCTTCTCTACCTGCCCTATATTACTTTTGCAGCTCTCTTTCTATGTTGTCTTTCTCAACTTGTGTGTAAGCTCACTGAGGGCAGGGATTGTCTTTCTTTTTGCCTGCATTTATATCCCTAGTGATTTCCACTGAACTTAAGCACTTAAGAAATCTTTCTTGCCTTCCTTACCTTGTCTTGCCTACTTTCAAAGACCTTATGATCTAATTCCAGAAAAAATATTACTTAGCACCCTGGAAATTAATTTTTTAAAAATTTTAATAGCAATTAATAGCTATAAATGCACCTGTGGCCATCACCCCCCGGATCACTTCAGCACCCACCAAGGGGTGGTAGCACCCACTTTGGGAATCACTGCTTTAGAGCTTGTGTAACCCAGGGTTCAAAGGCCATTTGTGTAAGATTCTCTTCAATGGTGGAGATTTATTATACAATATTGCATATCTATGAGGAGAGTGGAGTGAACAAGAGCTTGGGAGAGGAGAGAGCTTTGGGTTTTTACTTCTAGAATCAAGAGGGAAGAACACATGGTTCTAGATTCTTTTTAGGGGAAGGTCTTTTAACAAACAATGGGATTCTTGGAAGAAGCAAATAGATAGAATGATCATGTCACTATTCCCAGTTTACTACACTAGAGATTTGGAGGCATTTCCTCTGGGGATGAGACATTAGACTTTTTCTATCTCTCTTGTTTGACCTGAAATATCTCACTTCTAGTAGGAGAGTTAGTTTATTCTGTATGCTGTCTGGCATATTCTTATCTGTATGCTTTCCCTGATTTCTGTTTGCTTTAATCTTGGAAAAATGAGTTTATTTGTTATTTACTACATTTAATCTTTGTGGAACTGGTATTTGGTGGCAAATTAAGCCTTGGCTATATAGCTTGGGGTTGTTTCTTCCATGTTAGAGCTATCAACCAGGATGGCAGCTTGAACCAAAAAAATTATACCCCCTAGACCAGTGATGGGCAAACTTTTTAAAGAGGGGGCCAAAGGAAAGGAAATGCTCATCTGTCAGTCTGTTTCTAAGGCAATTCTTTCGACGTTTCATTGTATTGTATCCTACTCATCGTATTCATCAGATTAGGAATAATGTCCCGCAGCAGGAGAAAATATTTCAGGAGGTCCACATCTGGCCTGTGGGCTGTAGTTTGTCCATCACTGCCATAGACTAACAACATTTAAAGGGCAGATAGATGTAATTCTAACCTAGTACTTCTTCTCTGAGACCCAATGTCTGGCATTAATATCTTTTTTCCATTCCTACCAGGAATCGAAGTTCCCTTCAAAAATAGGGAATGCAGAGATATTGTAGCCAACATGTACTGACTCTCAAGAAATAATTCTTAAATTTGGAAATAAGCAAATGCTATAAATCAGGACATGATTTCTTGTTTTGTTGGTTGTCTAGACTTAAGAAAATGATGGAGAAAATGTTAATAGTGCAGATTAAATTTAAATGTGTGTCTTGCATAAGTTTTTTTGAGAGTTGGTTGTTAAATATTTAAGAGTACAACCCGAGTGGATGGAGGAGCCTTTGGAATGGTCTCTTCATGCCTCTCCTTGAGTCACACAATTAGACAGAACCATGTGAATACATATAACCTAGATGAATAACAGGACACACTTGCCCCTTACACTAGCTTAGGAGTTCTCTCACTCCAAAGTTAAATGTTATTATTCTTTTAGATGTACCAATGAACATCAAATTATTTCTCAATTAATGTCTCCTTATTGGAGATTGATTCAGAAGTATTTTCTCTATAAATTAAAATGGTTGCTCTAGGGACATTTTTTGGTCTCCAAATTTACAATTCCTCTCTTGTAACTGAGTCAGAATACTACATTCCCCAACTGAATTCAACTACTATAAGTGAGAGATTGTTCTAAAGTCTTTTGGAATACAAAGGTAAAAACAAAACCTTCCTTATGCTCATGGAGGTTCCTCTACTAACCTCAGTGGTTCAATGAACTCCCCTCAAAAGAGAGCATAGTATAATTTTGTTAGAAAAGGTTAGAGAACAGAAGCTAAGCTTTATAGATGGAGGAGGTTGTGATTATTAGGAAAATTTTAGTATATACATATTTGTGTGTGTATATGTGTATACTTATACATAAAATAAAATGGTTATCATAAAACACTATCATGGATTTACTAAGTATGGATCATACTAAGCTATCTTTATTCCCTTCTTTAATAGGTTTGCTAGAATGGTAGAAAAGGAGTATGCTGTAAATATTGTTTACCAAGGTTTTAGGAAAGCATTTGGAAGCCTTTCGGGCTATTTGTTGATGAAGAGATGTCAGCTTAGACGATAATACTAGATGAATTCAGAACAGATTAAATGCTAAGATTCAAAGAGTAGTCATTAATGATGGTATGCTATCATGCTAGGGAGGTTTCCAGTGGATTAGTCCTGTACATTTCGACATTTTCATCAGTGAGTTGGATAAAGACTTAGGCAGCGTCCTTAGCATATTTTCAGATAATGTATTCTTGGACAGATAATTAACTTGCTGTATTCCAGGGTAGCATCCAAAAAATCTTGACAGGGTAGAACATTGGGTTGAATCTGATGAGATGAAATTTAATAGTGATAAATACACAGTTTTACGTTTGAATTCCAAAACATCAATCTCACAATTACAAGATAACATAGGTTTAGCCATAAAACAATTTTCCCTGAGAAGATCAAGGGGTTTCAAAGAACTTCAACATCATGTGAATCAACAATGTGATATGGCTGACAAAAATGTTACAATAATCTTGGGCTATGCTAAAAGAGGCATTTGTTATTGTTTTTGCTCAGTCATCTAGTTGTATCCAACTCTTTGTGACCCCCATGGACTCTTCACAGGGAATAGTTTGCCATTTTCTTCTTCAGTGGACCACCTTTTGTTACAACTCTTCACTCTGACCTGTCTGTTTTGGATACCTCTGCATGGCATTGCTCACAGTTCCACTGAGCTTCTCAAGCCCCTCTGCCATGACAAGGTAGTTATCCAAGAGGGATAAGAGATGCATAGCTTCTGTGAATAAGGAAAAGAATAGTCTTATTGTGATCTTCCCTGGTCAGACTCTATATTTAATGTGTTTTGTTCTGAACACCACAAATTAGGAAAGCCAAGATGCACACAGAAATGCCCATAGAAGGGTAACCATTTTCATGAAAGTCTTGATATCACGTCTTTATAATGAGCAGAAGGAACTAGAGAGCATTAGTTTGGAGAAGATTATATTTAGAGGTGTTGTTGAGCCATTTAAGTCTTATCTGGCTCTTTGTGAGTCTATTAAAATTAATTCAATTTAACAAACATTTATAGAGCACTTCTTTTGTGCAAGGTGTTGTGTTAAGCTTTGGAGATATCAGATTAAAAAAAGTAAGCTCTGACCTCATACTGTACTTATATTCTAAATACATGTGCACAAGACATACACATGCATGTCCAATTGTCCCTTATATGAGACTATAGACCAGTGATTCCCAAAGTGGGTGCTACTGCCCCCTGCTGGGTGCTGTAGCGATCCAGGGAAGCAGTGATGGCCATAGGTGCATTTATCTTTCCTACTAATTGCTATTAAAATTTAAAAAAAATTAATTTCCAGGGGGCTAAGTAATATTTTTTCTGGAAAGGGGGCGGTAACCTATAGTATTGACCCTATTTGAGGATTTTGTGGCAAAGGTTTTGAAGTCAAAACTTCAAAAAACCTTTTTTCTGGCCATTCATTTCTCCAGGGATCTTTTTTCTGTTTCCATTTATATCGGGAATGTCAAGATTAATATGATTCAGGTCAGTACATCCATGCAAGAGCTTAGTAAACTTTTAGGAGCCTAAAAACTGCATGAATTTTAGTTTCCTCTATTCCCCTTTTCCTGTCTTTCTGCCATGGTCCCTATAGAATCCAGAAAGTGATGCCGAGGTCGGAGGATTGTTTTGCTTCATGGGTTTCTATAGCAAAAGAATTGATCAACCAATGGCAAGCCTACTGGACATGTCTATCTCAGGTGAAGAGCCTTCCTTTGCTTACTAGGCTAGTATTCAGAATTCAGGCATAGAAGTCGGTTATTTACAACCATTCAAGAAGCCTCTCTAACGTGGGACAACATGCTACTGCTTGTGCTCAACTGATATGGCCTTTGAGAACTCACAGCCATCTCTATGCCATAAGACACCAGAGTAGGACTTTTGTGGAACATCACTACTAGTGATAAACATTTACAATCATAAAAAATATTTTATCACATAACTTTATTTAAAGCGAAAGGTTCTGCTCCTGCAAAGAATTTTGGACATTGCTACACCTTCTACTAATCTCCATTGCTTCTCTAAAATAAGTTTCTTATATCAAACATATCCTGAATCCCTGGAATCCATCAAAGTATATCTGTGACCTCATATAGGTGAATAAAAGTATCAAGGGGAACCATGCCTATGTCTTTCTCTAAGATGGATGAAGATCTTCCTGAAGTCTACCCTCTCTCCCTCATCTCAAAGATAGCTAATATTAATATTTAATAATAAAACAATAATTTAAAAATTAGTTAATATTAATTAGAAGTAATTAATTACATGGTGCAGTGGATAGAGTACTGGGCTTGGAGTCGGGAAGACCTGAGTTCAGATCCAGCTTCATATAGTAGCTGTGTGATCTGAGGTAAGTAATTTAACGACTCTATGAATCAGTCTCCTTAACTATAAAATGGGGATATTATTACTACCTTTTTTCCCCCCAACGTTGTAGTAAGGATCAAATGACATAATATTTGTTAAGTGTTTAGCACGCAGTAGGCTTTTCATAAATGCTTATTCCCTTCCCCCCTTAAAAAAGTTTTGAATTTCCAAAGTTAAATTTCCTGAAATTCATACTGCCTTTAGTAAATTCTGAATGGATCAGTCTTCCTCTCATGGCACCTGCCATTTTCTATTGGAATAACTTTGCATAACTTGGTAATTATTTATGTGTAGTTTTTTTCATATTGATGGATAATTCCCTTAAGAGGTGGACTGAAAAGCAGAAATGGCTTTATTTGCTGAACCACCAACAAAGCTGAGAGTCTCAGTCTTATAAAACCTGTCAACCCTTAGTAAACAACTCTTTGTTTTCCAAGGCAGATTGAAGGAAACAAAGGAGCACCCCAATGTAAACAGACAGTCCCCAGTGCCCCAAAGCAATCATCTCATTAAGACCTGCTGCTGGCTTTTATAATTTTCTCTCCAAGCAAATGTCTGACACCTGACAGCCTGACCCAAGAGAGAGAGTCTAAACTCCAAGTCAGACACTCCCCATTTATGAGGCTGGCAACTTCTTGTAGCCCTGGGAACCTGTGATGTGCCAGTTGCTGGTTAATTTGTAAGTACAAAAACCAGGGCTCAAAGACACCATAGGAACTAATCAAGCCCACGTCATTGCCTTTGGGATGACAGTCACCTAACCCATCTTGGTATCCCAGTGTGGTGTGCTGGCACATAAAAACATTAATAAATTTTGGTTGATTGATTGAATTGCCTGTACCAGACACTAGAAAACAAATTCAAACCCCATCTTAGAAACTTGTTAACTGGACTAATCACTTAACCTCCTTGAGCCTCAGCATTACACATTTTATAATGGGTTAATCAGAACCATTAGAAGTAATGAAGAATAGTGGATAGGGAGCCTTCCTTAGAGTCAGCAAGATCTGTGTTCAAATTCCATCTCTAATACATATTAGTTGTGTGACTGGGCAAGTTATTTAAACATCCCAATCTCCCCAGACAATTCTGTAAGGGTTTAAGTTTAGCACCAGTCTTCATTTCTAGGGGGCCACAGCTCCCATACTATTAAAATCACAGGTCCTACTTTCCATCTCCCCTTTGCCTCCAAAAAAAAATTCAGAGCTAAAACTAGAACATGGTAACCAAGTATTTTCCCCAAATGCTAAATTTAGAGGTTGCTGGCAACAGTTTTAGTCAAGTCAAAGAAATTTTAAGTATCCACAAAGTTTCAGACACAGTGCTAAGCATTTAGGATACAACAAAAGGACAAAAGCAGGAGCTAACAATTTATTGGATCGTATAGTCAGTTAATAGCACACAAACCATAGAACTTAGCCCAGTAAGCAAAAATAATTAAATGAAATAGCTCACTAGCATATGCTGTTATCTCTTCTGGCCCATTCTCACCCTAAGCTCTTTTACTCCATGCAGGTTTGCCCCAGTTTTACTCAACGGTGTTAGCCTGCCCCAGGCTCAAACATTCCTAGTGATGGCTCTGATAACAATGTTTTTTTTTTTTTATTAATATTAGTACTAACAAGCAGATCGACAACAAGGATTCCTACCTCACAACATTGTTGTATATTATCTCTAATTGTTATTAATAACAGCATGAATGATAATAAAACTGCCTTTGCCACAGAAATGTGTGTAGATGTCAAATGAGATGATTTATGCAAAATGCTTTGCACACTATAAGGTGCCATATAAATGTGAATCATTATTTTAAAATATTTCTACATCTATGTTATAGCAAAGAGGGAAATGGAGAGTTTCTTTTTTATTGAATAGGAAAATTAGGTTTATGCAAATTTAATGAGTTATCTAATATTTTATATCTATTATTTATGTTTTTACATATATGAGTGAATGAATTTTTTTGAAAAAAACTATTAAGGATTTAATATGTACCAGGTAATGGGCTAGGTACTGGGCATAGAAAAGCAAAAAGAGAGCCAACCCTTGTTCTCAAGGCATTTATATTTTAATAGGAGAATACAACACTTATAGGGGGAACAGTGGGCAAAGAAGGAGGTTTTATTCTGGGGAGTCATGAGGATGATGAACTGATGATATACAAAGCAATGAATTGGCATGCTCTTTTAAGAATACATTTGATTATAATACCCAGGACAAAAAATGGAAGGCTTTGAGGTGGCATCAGTCAGATAGATGACATCTGAGTGGAGGGCTGATGGCATACAAGTTAGGTCAGTTAGGTAGTACAATGAATAGAGTGCTTGACTTTTAGATAAGAAGATTCATCTTCATGAGTTCAAATCTGGTCAAAGATACTTAATACCTGTGTGACCTTGGGCAAGCCACTTAACCATATTTGTTTCAGTTTCATCACCTGTGAAATGAGCTGGAGAAGAAAATGGCAAACCAATCCAGTATTTTTGCCAAGAAAACCTCAAATGAGGTCACAGAGTCAGAAAAGGATTGAAAATGACTCAATGATAATGTGAGGGTATAAAGTAAGGTCTCTGCATGCCTGTATATTGTGATGTAAGTCAGTTACTCTGAACTCACTTATTTGAACTCATTAATCAAGAAGGCTCGTCCTTAGATCATAAGAGAAATTTAAGAGAGTATGGATTAACCTACCCAAAGGACTAAGCTCATGGATTCTGGAATTACAGGTCTGGTCATAGAGAGCTGCTATCACTGGAAGATAGATGGAGAGATGGGCTGAGAGGTATAGGAAGCCATAACTGATTTCAGCACAAATTTACTTGTTCTCTTGATGCTTGCAAATTTGTGTGTGTGTGTGTGTGTGTGTGTGTGTGTGTGTGTGTGTGTAAATTATATCCACCAGTAGAACATAAGAGTTTTGTGATTAGGGATTGTTTCATGTTTCCGAGATAGGTATATACCAAAGACTTATAAATGCTTTCCAATTGATTAATTATCAGGAGCACTACCTCGAATCCATTAGTACTTTTTTCTCTTAAGTTCTTGAGGACAAGGAACTATCTTGTTGTCTTTGTACCTCTAGCACTTAGCATACTGCCTTGCATGTAGGTAGTTAATAAAAACTATGCTTAATTGAATTGTCGTTTACATCTCAAAAACAGAATGTACAAATTTTTTAAATGTCTTTTATTATATTTTTAATCCTTACTGTGCTAGAAAACTTACATGATAGTATTTTAGGTTTCAAGTTATGTTACTTCTAATAGACAATTTATGACCCCTTTTTTCCCTAGCTGCCTCTAATTTTAATGATATACACCAGTTGTTGAGAACAGGATTCATAGTATGGAATCACACATTTTCTGAAGAAATACATTTACATATAGAAAACTAGACCATTTTGAGAATATTTTTAAAGTAATTTATTGAGATAAATCACTGAATCAGCTCAATATTAGCTATATGGTTGTCATTCAATCTTTCACTAGTGTCTAATTCTTTATGATTCAGTGGACAAAACTGTCCATGGGATTTTCTTTGCTAAGATACTGGAGTGTTTTGTCATTTCATTCCTTACTCCAGGCCACACATTCTATCTACTGAGCCATCTGGCTGCTCCTAGCAATATGGTGCCAATCTTCAAAAATAATAGTTGGATATTTTATGATTTTTTTTCCTCTTATTTCTCCAGAAACTCTATATTTTCTTGTTTCAAGATATCCTTGTCTTGACTCGTCCTGTTATACGCAATGAACGCCACTCTTACCAAGTATACCGTCAGCCTATTCCTGTCCAGGAGCTGGTTTTAGAGGACCTACAAGATGGCGATGTGAGAATGGGAGGTTCCTTTAGAGGTGCTTTTAGCAACTCAGACAAAGGTAAAGAAAAAAGTTTTAGATAATTTCATTTTTTAAAATGTTAATGTATAAGTGAGGCTTTGAGAGCTTTAAATAAATGAGATCCCTGGATTTCTTTTGTAAACATAAGTTGTGAAATCACTAAGCATAAACTAACGCTGCTAATTAAAGATAATTGTGCTAATTCACTTTAAATGCCATCTGGTACTCAGATGAGACATGTAGTAACTTTTCCTATAATTCACCAAAGTGTAACTCAAANGAGAGAGAGAGAGAGAGAGAGAGAGAGAGAGAGAGAGAGAGAGAGATTTTGTGTGCATGTACACATGTGTATCTGAATAGAGAGACAGACAAAGACAGAGACTGAGAGATAGAGGGAAAGAGAGAGAGAAAATGAGAGAGAGAAAGATGGAGGAAGAATGTAGGGAGGAAGGAAGAGAGGAGAAAGACACAGAGAGAGAGAAATCTATGGGGATGCCTACACGTGGCACATAATTTGTATTTAATCAATGCTTATTGACTGACTAGCCCCCTCCCACAAAATCGAATTTTGTTTGGTATGTTTTCAAATCCTTTTTATCATGTTCTCCTTTGGGCATGTTCTAACTTGTCAATTTCATTCTTAAAATATGGCATTAAGCACTTAATAGAACACTTCAGACACTTTTATTATTGTTATTATTAACAACAAAAACAACAATGTTATATTGATATAGCTGGGGGTGGGGTCAGTCTGAAAGCAAGCCTAGCCACAGTTTGGCAGTGAGGTTTTATGTTGGTTTGGACTATTGACCCTATATTTTTTATTTGTGAAAATGTGACTCCCAACCTAGCTCTTTTCCCACTGTACTATTATGTTTCCTACTATTCCCAGTTTAGTAGTACCCCATTCCAAATGGCATTAATAGCCTCTGATTACTTTTATTTTTATTTATTTTTTAAAAAAATGCTTACCTTCAGTCTTGGAGTCAATACTGTGAATTGGCTCCAAGGCAGAAGAGTGGTAAGGGCTAGGCTAGTGATGGGGGTCAAGTGACTTGCCCAGGGTCACACAACTGGGAAGTGTTTGAGGTCAGATTTGAACCTAGAACCTCCTGTCTCTAGATCTGGCTCTCAATCCACTGAGCTACCCAGATTCCCCCTCTGATTACTTTTAGATCTAAAATGCTAATATTTAAAGCAGGGCTTTGCTAAACTTTGATAGTTTAGTACCTGTGACAAAGTTGCATGTCAAGATGACATTGGCACATATATTATAACTAGGTTTATACCAGGAATGCAGGATTAGTTCAACATATGGAAAACTCTAATAAAGCAAACTATATTAATAAGATAAATAACAAAACCCATAAGCTTATATAGATTTGTAATGAAAAGGTTTTTGAGAAAATCTAATACTCATTTCCATCAACATCTCTAGAAATCCTAGGAATAAATGGATCTTTCTTTAATATAGTAAATAATATTCATCTAAACCTAAGATCAAATTCTGAGAAAAGCTAGGTCTTTACAATAAAATAAAAGGTAAAACAAAGATGTACATTAGCACTCCTACTATTTAATATAGTTCCAGACATGCTAGCTAGAGTAATACAAAAATAAAAAGAAATTGAGAGAAGCATGAGCAAAAAAAAACAAACCAAAATTATAACTTTTTGCAGACTGTGTAACAATGTACTTAGAGAACACTAGAGTCAACTGAAAAATTGAAATAAGATTTCAGCAAAGTTATAGAATATAACATTAATCCCATGCAAATCATCAGGATTTCTAAATATAAGTGATGAAACTCAGAAGGAAAAGCTAGAAAGAGAAATTCCATTCAAAAACTACAGAATCTGTAAAATATTTGGAAGTGTAGCTACTAAGATTCACCCAATAACAATTTGAATCTAACAAAAAAACACTGATAAAATAAAGACAACTCTAAATGATTAGAGAAATATCAATTGCTAGTGCATTGGTCAAGCTAACAAAAATGGTAATAATGCCACTTAAATGAATTTACTTGTGTAGTGCTGCACCAATCACACTCCCCAAAAGAATATTTTATAGGCTTAGGAAAAATGATAATGAAATCCATATGAAAGAACAAAAGGTCAAGAATTTCAAGAGTAATAATGAAAAAGCGGAGAGGAAAATGAATTAGTACCATATCTCAAACTGTATTAGAAGTCAGTAAGTCATTAAAATAATTTGGACTAGTGAGAGAAAAACAGAATTGGGAGAAGAAGGGAGAGGGCAGGGGAGAGAGAAAAAGAGAGAGAAAAGGAGAGAGGGAGAGGGAGGGAGAGGGAGAGAGAGAGAAGAAGAGGGAGAGAGAGTGAGAGAGAGAGAGAGAGAGAGTGAGAGAGAGAGAGGAGAGAAGAGTAGGACAGAAAAGTTATATAAAATATAGAAGCAAACAAATACATATAACTTAGTGTGAGATATATGCAAAGTCCTTAGTTACTGAGGAAAGGACTCACTAATTGACAAAAACTGTTGCAGAAACTATGTATGTGAGGAACAGGGCCTGACAAGATGGTGAACTCCTTTCATGAGCCCATATTATAATCGAGTAAGAAGAAAAGAAAATTGAGTTGACTTTCACATTCCTAGCTTAAGCTCCTTTCCCCCACATCCACATCAGCAGGACATAATGAGGAACACATGGTAGTTAACCCCCTTTAAGAGGCTAACAGGTGAAGTTGCTTTATTTTACTGTGATTGGAGTTATAAATTGAATTCTGATAAACTGGCTTTTGTGACTAGATTATAACTCTTAGGAACCAGCCAATGGTGAGGGAGGGATGAGGCTAATTCACATTAATAAAAGGGAGCCTGTGTATTCCCATTCCTTGTACTTGCTAACTGTAATGCTTATAAAATTGGCTCATGAGTGTCCATGCTCCCAAGAATGAAATTAATACCAAGTCCAAGATCTCTTGAGTAGGTGAATTGTTCTTCTCACTACAGTTTCTACTTTTTGATTGAAGTACTTTTTTTGGGGTGGAGAAAATAATTTCTGTTCTTCTCCTTTTTCTATTATTCAAAATCCTTTTGTCAACTGCAACATCATGATGGCAGCTGACTAGTTCCTTAGATGGACTGCGACCTTTGGAACCACATAGTATCATAAGTTCTCTGAAACTATTTTTCTGATTAGTTATCAAGAATCAGGAATCTCACCTTTGCTCAACTGGCCTATTTTCCTTTCTCCTGTAAACTAGTCAAATGGCTCAGGGTTAGATGTGGCTAATTAAAGTTATCTTTATTGCTAGCTTTGATCCCTTAGAAGCTAGCAATCAAGAAATTAGAATCAATGGAGCATTAACATACAATATAGAATATAGAAGAGAGAGCAAATGAAAGTTCAGATGGGGACAAAGACAAAGAGATCTATGTTTAAGTTTTATTAATCATTTATTTTTATAGCGCAATTATTTCTAGATATACTTTCCATCCCCATTTCTGTCCCACCTCCCCCAATGAACCATCCCTTGTAACAAAGACAAGTTGTGAGGGAAAAGCAAGATATAGCAATTGTGTATGCCACATTATACTCTCAAGATCCATAGTTTCAGCACTGGAAAGAACCTTAAGTAAGCTAGTCTAAAACCCTCATTTTACAAAGGAGGAATCTGAGGTCCAGAAAAGTCAAATACTCAAGGTAACAAAGAGATGGCAATTGGCAAGGCATGATTTGAAATAAGGTTCTGGAACTTGAAGTTCTTCACTCTAAGTTCATCATTCATTCTACCACACTGCAATGCCTCCTGTCTATAAGGACAGACTTTGAACAGGTGTGCTGGCATACCCTGGCAGAGTTTAGGATGGGCTAATTCCAATAATCCCCCAGAATTTGCCAGACACACCTGACCCAAGTTCTATGCACACTTTTGCATTCCATCATCATTGCCCTGCAGTCCTTTGTCCCTCTATCAAGAGGAAGTTTGGTACATTTCATTATTTGTTCACAAGGACGATGCCTATTGTTTAAACTTCCATTTTAGAATCAATACTGAGTATCTGTTCCAGGGCAGAAAAAATGCTAAGGGCTAGGCAATGGGAATTAAGTGATCTGCCCAGGGTCACACAGCTAGGAAGTGTCTGAGGTCAATATTTGAATCCAGAACCTCTTATTTCTAGGTCTGTTCCCAATCCACTGAGCCACTTAGCTGCCTCCTACAGATTTTTAAAAATAATTAGGGATCAGTTTCCTTTTAGAGAACTGTTCATTTACTTTGAGGTAGGCATTATGTACATTATTTCTCTGGTCATGCTTATTTTGCCCTTCATTAGTTCCTACCAATTTTTCCATGTTACTCTGCATTCCTTGTAATTTATGTTTCTTATGGAATGATAATATCCCAATCACATTCATATACCTTAATTTGGTTAGCCATTGCCTAATCAGTGAGCACATGTTTTCTTTACAGTTCTTTGTTGCTATGAATATTTTATCTTCTACCGGTCATCATGTCCCCCCCTTTTTCTACTTCCCAGGTGATGTTGGATCAAAGGATCTGAACAGTTTAATTACTTTTTCTTTCATAATCCCAAATAGTTTTCCAAAATGGTTAGAAAATTCACATCTCTATTAATAATGTATTAGTGAGGTCTTCTAGCACTGATTGTCATCTTTATTGATTAGTGGAATGTGAGCTGAGACCTCAGAGCTAATTTATTTTGCATTTTCTTTATATTCCACAACAGCCCTTAAACAAACAAAATTGTGTTTACCTAATCTCATCTAGAATATAGCTTCTGATGTTTTCCTTTTGGATTTTACCTATGGAACATCTCTTCTCAGTAGCTAACAGTGGTCACCCAGCATATATAATGCATTATTGTCTGTAATTGTTAGATTATTACAAACAAAGTAAAATCATTTGCTATGCACAACTTGAAATCCTGGAAAAGAGCAATGATTTGCATAACTCTAATATATGACACATACTTTTTATACAAAATGTCAAGAGACATTTTGTGTTTTAGGTATATTTTGTACAAAATTTTGTGTTTTAAGTATATTTTGAGGGTCTTTTCTAGGAATTTCCATTTTTATAATCTAGAATCTAAAAGTTCAGCTTAAATATTTTTACACAAAGATCATAAACAAGGTAATTTTGACTTATATTAGTTATTAAACAAGATTCTGAGGAGCAAATGGTTACTTCTGATGGAGGCTAACCAACCTGTCTGGCCTCCTACCTTGTCACACTGAACCTCATCATTGCAATCTAAATCAAAGATTCGTTCAAATTTATTCATGTTCTGAATTTCTGATTCTTTTGGTAAGATAGCTCTTCAAGGTATAAAAGCAGCCTTGTGGCTGATAGTAAATTTGGATAGGTTTATATATTCTTTTTTTAATATGGAGGCAAATATTGTTATTTTTTAAGTAAAAAGTGGTCATCTGTTGAACAATTTTTTGTTCTTTACAAATCAGAGGAACAACAAAAAGCATGTGATAAGGTTCATCTCTTTAATCATTTGGCAGTCTAACAACACTTGGGCTGAATTTTACAAGCAAAATAGAAGACATTTACTTTTAACTAGTAGCATAAGGTTTTATTTCTAGGATTTAAAAGTTAGTTTGCAGCATACATATTTTTTAGATGATTGATACAAGACAGACTGAGAATTCAAGTTACACCAAGTGCAAGATATAAAACATTTTGGGAAAACAGGATTAAAAATAATGATACTTGCTTTACAATTAATAGAACAACTTGCTATGTAGCAAGAATTTCCCTTTCTAATTGAACATACATGAATATATTCCAAATTCTCTTGCCACACAATATGTTAAATGGGCCTTCACAAAAAATGTATGGACTAGCCAGTTCTAACTTTCTCTAACTCATTACCTCCTTATCTTTCCCTTTCTTGATTGACCAAATCATTCCCTAGCTTTACCTTATTTGGCAAAATTTACATCAAAATTAATAGGCTGGTTAATAAGGATAGATGATAAAACAATTGCATCCATATTTTAAAAATTAACATCTATAACAGCAAAAAATGATATTTTCACAAAGTATTGCTAGTTATTCTGATTTTTCGCATTTCTACCCATTTCTTCTGGTTTTGATTTGGGAGGCCAACCAGAACAAATCTAATTCATTTTCCACATGAACAAAAGGCTTTTAGATACTGGAAGACACAACATTGCGATAAGTTCATGGAGTTGCAGAACACCAACAAGTCTGCTCAGTGCAATCTGCAAACTATAAAGAAATCAGCCTATTCATCCACACAAGAAAGAGAAAATCATAAAAATGTACATTTCAAAAATATAATGTAGACCTGGATGGGGAAGCCATTGAGTTAATTGATCATCATATCTACTTTAGACAGGTTTTGCAGATGAATGACAATTCATGGAAGACTTTATGGAGCAGCTGGCATTCAAACTGAGTTTTAGAGAAGGTATTTTTTTAAATTCTGCAGCCTGTTTTGTGCGTTCCTGAGGATTCATTTCCCATAGAGTACACGATGGGACTAATCCAGAAAGAAATGTCCCTGTCTTGAAACTCTTCATTGGATGGGGGATTTCCTCAGAGCTTCTATCATGGTAGCCTAGTCTATAACATATAAAGCCACATTTGGCCTCTATGACATATCCTAATAGAATCATCACCTACACCACATCATAGAGGTAAGGAGCAAACACAGATAAACTAGTTCCCTGAAATGGTGTATATCAGTGATGGTCAAACTATGACCCGCGTGCCAGATGTGGCCCCTGAAATGTTCTATCCAGCCACCAGACATTATTCCTAATCTGACGAATACAATGAGTAGGATACAATACAATGAAACTTCTAAAAGAGTTGCCTTAGAAACAGAGTGACAGATGAACATTTCCTTTCATTTGGCCCCCTTTTTAAAAAGTTTGCCCATCACTGGTGTATATTATTGGACATTACAATGGGATAACCCTCAAGGAAGAGGATGGAGGAACACAGGATTTCAAAAGACAAGAAACAATGTAAACCAACGCCGAGTTTGGAAAGAGTATACAGTATTGGAGATATTGAGTAATCCAGTTTGATTAGACAGTACATGCTGGGAAGCACTCATAATAAATAGAGGACACTGATTGCAAGACCATAGAGG
This sequence comes from Gracilinanus agilis, assembly GCF_016433145.1. Classification (NCBI taxonomy): domain Eukaryota; kingdom Metazoa; phylum Chordata; class Mammalia; order Didelphimorphia; family Didelphidae; genus Gracilinanus; species Gracilinanus agilis. Next base: position 227,115,265 of record NC_058131.1, on the reverse strand, counting down.
TTTGATTTTATTTGATTGGCATAGACAGTGAGGCACTATGATGTAGTAAATAGCAATGAATTTGGTGCATGGAAAATCTAAGTTCAAATCTCCCCTCAGACATTGGTTAACTCTGTGACCCTGGGCAAAACTCTTCCCATTTCCTTAACTGCTCTGGATCTAAGATTCCTGTGTAAAATACAGTTGATCTTGATTGCTTTTATATACATTTCCATCTCTAAATCTGTGAAGCTATTTTCTGTGATCCTATGATTTTCTCCAGGTGGTGCAAGCACTTGGCTCCTGATCTAGCCTGGTAATCAAAGCCCATTCTTGGATGAAGTTCTGGTAGCTGGTGCTAGCCAGGGTTCTAGTGTTAAGGATCCTATTCTATGGAAGGCTGAGTTTTGTTGAACTTTCTCCCCCTTCTCAGGAAGCAATGTCCTACAGACAGGTTGAAGATAGTAATGGAAGGCTTCAGCATTGCTGATTTATTCCCTAAGGTGGATGAAGCTTGTGGAAAAGTTCCTGGTGACAAAAGTATCCTAAAGTGGTTACAAAGGACTGAGAACGAAATTTAGGAAATTGCCCTGTATTTTCTCCCAATCTCAAATTTTGCTATGAGCAGTTAACTCTTTAAAATCGATAGTCTCCTTGTGATGCTGGATGCAGATCACCCAACATCATGATCTTGGGAGGATTAGAATTATAAGTAGCCCATAGAGCAATAGGAAGGGTGTAAGCAGACTGAACATATTACTGATGACTTGTCTACACAAGTGAAGTAAGAACCATGATTCTCTTTTCACTGGAATCTGCTAAGTCTGAGAGTGGGCAGTGTTATGGGTGGAATGGTGATACAGGATAGGGCCTGATGGAGAGATGGCCCAAGGTCCTCTGATGGTCCAGCACCTGAGCCGAGTGAAGGTGGGAAGCCTAGGTGAACACCAGGTTCCACAAAGTATTTGAAGCTCAGCTATACACCCAACTCCCACCTAACAGTGCTCAGGAATAAGTGATTAAGTGAGAAGCTGTGAATTGGATCACACAGCTTCTCTGGCTGCTTATCCTGGGTTTAGATCAATGAATAATAGATTAATGGATAACACTGATGACTGTGATTTGGTTTTGCTTGAGCAATCCCTCCCCTCAGACCCAAGGATAAGATTATTGATCTTTAGAACAATAATGACTTTCAGGTAAGTAGACCTTTAAGATTTAATTGTCACAACTCAGGGAAAGGAACAGAGTTGAAGGAAAGAGATGTTGGGAAACTTCACTAAGCTACTGATGATCAGGTTTGTCAATCAAGGGCAGTCAGGTTGAGACTGTCTGCTGGAGAGGTTTCCCTCTCTGTGGCACTCTGGCCACGCCAGACACCTTTGGCCTTAACTAGACTGACTGAGTCTTGGTGTTGTTCTTCTTTGATGTTCAATGATTAATATATAGCACGGCTTTGTCCAGAAGTTGAGGATGTGATAACTATTGAACAGGATGCAGATAACCTAAGTAAGTTTGGTTTGGCCTAACCACCCAACCACCCAGGTCCCTTCTCAGGAACGAGAGAGATTTTTGTTCTAGTTCCTCTCTTTTACAGTCCTGCCAGTAACTGCTTTCTGCCCCCTAGCTCATGGCATCTGGGTTGGTTCTAAATTCTAAAACTACTGGGTGTCACTCATCCTGGTCTCCATTTTGCATGGCAAAATTATATTACAACAGCTAGGTGGCCTAGTAGATAGAGTGCAGGGCAGGGAGTCAGGAAAACCTAAGTTCAATTTCAGCATCAAACACTTCCTAGCCAGGTGACTCTGGGAAAATTGTTTAATTCTGTTTGCCTCAGTTTCTTCATCCATAAAATGAGCTGGAGAAGGAAATGGCAAACTACTCCAATACCCTTACCAAGAAAAACACAAATGGGGTCATGAAGAATCAGACAAGAATGAACAACAACAACAAGTTGGCTCGGTGGAATGAGATTCAGGGCTAGAGATAGAAAGTACTGGGTTCAAATCTAGCCTTGGACACTTCCTAGCTGTGTGACCCTGGGAAAGTCACTTAACCCCTATTGCCTAACCTTTACCACTCTTCTGGCTTGAGACCAACACTTATATCTAAGGCAGAAAGTAAGAGTTTTTTATAATTTAAGAAAAAATTATAAAAGAAAGGAGAAACAAGATCTGAATCATATAGAAAGAGTTAGGAATAGCGTATGGGTTGAGGGTGTCTTTGACACCTGAGTCATTCAGAGGACGTGAGGAAATTCTCCTGTAATTTGGGTGGGTCTCTTATGATGTGTGGGCAAAAGGTGTAGAAAGGAATTTCACAGAATGAGAAGGCATGTTGGAGATAGGATTGGCATTTTCATTGGGAATGTCCACATCCATGAGCTCATCAGTCCATTTTAGTATGAAATTATACCTAAAGGAATAGTAACTGAGGGTAGAAACAAAACAAAGAGATTGGAGGAAGGAGGCTAGACAAAGGGAAAATCAATAGGAGGTAAGGGAGAAGAGAGTCATAGAGGGATCATCCCGGAGCTGAAAGAGATATCCCTATTTTAACTAATCCCTTTGCTAGTCTCCATCGCAATAAGAGCACAAAAGACAGTTCTATGGATCCATTGGTTGGGAAATTGGCACATAGTTCAACACTTCTTGGCTCTGCTTCCTCAACTATAAAACGGGGCTGCCATTGACTGTGATTGTATACAGTTAACTCGGACAATTGTGGATATCTTTTTAGATATGAGGTGCTATGTAAATCTGTGTTATCATTACTCTGAACAAGTCAATAGGGATGGAGAGAGTGGTTGTTGTCCTGGACTTGAACTGATCTATTAGAGGGCTGCAAAACTTAAGAATCTGCAAAATGGAACTAAGAAATCTGAGCCCCTGGACAGATGGATCCCTTTTATCATGGTCTGTTGCAGAGCAGAGGAATTGGGCCTCTTTCCTTTATAGTTCTTTAGAATTTATGTGCAGGATTTCACACCTACTTAGCAAATAAAAGTTAACCCAACATATAAACCCACAGGATGGTGCATTCAAAAATGAAGTCATGCACCTGTAAACTAAAGGTCAGTACCAGCTTATATGTCATCTGATCTAGTTAATCTGGTGATTAAAAGGTTATTGTTACAGTGTGGTTTTTTGTTTGTTCATTCATGTATGCTGTTCCTGCTATGAAATCTGGGTTCAAAATTGTAACTCCCCAAATTATAATATGTATGACCCTTGGCAAGTCACTTTACTTCTCTAAGCCTCATTTTACTTGTCTGTAAAATGTGGTGAGCAATATTGCATTACCTACCTCAAAGGGTTATTGTGAAGATAGGGCATCATAAGACATTACATACATATGAGTTATTATTCTGTTAGAACTGATCACTCAATTCAGTAGCACAGTGTCTGGCACATAGTAGGTGTTTAATAAGTGCCCTTTAATTGATTGATTCATAGAACTTAGACATCAGGAGGAGAATATTACACAATTAGCTGACAAGCTGACAAGGATATTGCATTTTCTGCATTTAGATGACCTCTGTGAGCTCAGTTTCTGTTGTTCACTCTCATTTTATGTTATGAAAGGAGGAAGTAACCAGACTCTTGTCTGCAGGTTGGATCTCAAGGAGGATGGGGCTCATCCAGAAGCTTGGTACAGTAGAAAGAGTACTGAGTATAGAGTCAAGAGCCCTAGGTTCAAATCCTGTCTCTGACAGTTACTATTAGTTTTAACACAAACTAGTCGCTTAGTTTACCTCGGTCTCAGTTTACTCATCTGAAATGAGGACAGTTAGACTAGCTGGCCTCTGCCCTCCCTTCCAGCTTTAGGATTATTATTTTATGATCCAGCTATTCCTTAGGAATGAGATAAGATAGCATTGATTAAGACTCAGAGTACCAGGATGATGCAGGGCCCCATTTGCCAAGCTCAATAGTGTATTTGTCAAAATCTTTATCTAACTCATACATCCTGCTCTATTTTTGCCATTTTGCTTAGAATTCTATCCTAGAGTTGGAAAGTAGCTTAGAGATAATTTCATCGAACTTCCTCCCTATATAAGAATTCCCTCTACAATATTCCCAAGAAGCTGTCATTCTATTTCTGATTAAACATTTCCAGTGATGGGAACCAAAAGAGGCAAACCGTGCCATTCCCAAGATACCACCAATTGTTAGAAAGTGCTCCTCCATGGATCCCTGAAGCAAACTTTCTTTGAAAATAAGAAAACATTTTTCTTCCTTATAGAAAACAAACTGAATGGAAATGTTTGTTGTAGGAGACTCGAGGGGTGGGAGCTGAGTGCCTTCATCTTGTGAAGGGTATCTCCCAAGTTTACCTAATGCCCCGCCATCTCAGTTGAAGCAGCCTGGCTAGCGTGAAGCAGAGCCTGAGCTTTGCTTCGTCCTATTAAACGAAGAAGCAGCAACACTTGCTTCACTTTGGGACAGCTAAGTGATGCAGTAGATAGAGTGCTGCATCTCAAATCAGGAAGTTCTGAGTTCAGTTCCAGTAACAGATATTTCCTGGACAAGCCACTTGTCTTCTTGTCAGTCTCTGTTTCCTCACATGTAAGATGGGTATAATGATACCATGTAAGCACTCGTTAAGCACTTACTAAGAGGAAATTCGGTGGTACAGTAGATAAAGAACTGAGCTTGGAATCAAAATTCCTCTTCATGAGTGCAAAAATTGTCTTAGACATTTACTAGCTATATAATACTGGGCAAGTTACTTAATCCTTTTTGCCTCACTTTCCTCATATGTAAAATGATCTGGATAAGGACATGGAAAAACACTTTAGTACCTTTGCCAAGGAAACCCTTCATAATAGGATTACAAAGAATGAAACACAACTGGAATGATGGAACAATAAAATCTAGAGTTATGAGAATCACATGAGCTAATATTTGTAAAATGCTATGTAATGCTATTATTGTTTTACAGTACTACCCTTCACATACTTTCTGTTAAAGTCAAATTAGCCACTTTGCCTCAGACTCAACATTCCATCAACCATCTTCACTGCTGTAAAGGTTGCCCCTTCTTCCTGGAATGCCGTCTCTATTTTCTGTCATCTTTTAGAATCTCTTGCTGTCTTGAAGGCTCAGTTCATAGTACTACCTCCTACAGGAAGGCTATCCTGTCCCCCTTAGTTCTTAGTGTTATTACATCCTCAAGTTATCATGTAGATATTGAATTTGTTTACAATTTTTATATCCCCCGATACTACTCCCCATGTGGAAGAGAGTGGAGAGCCTGATTGTGTGAGAGTTAGGATATGTAATAGAAGTGCCTAGAAGAAACTTTGAGCATTGCATGACTGGCTCCAGACTGCTAACCATGTGGTTCTTTGATTGTCCAAAGAGATATTCCAAAGGACATTAATCAACTTCTGCCTCCCATTTGGTGGGATCCTTTGGTGGATTTCTGCCCTTTGTTTTATGCCTATAGTGATGGCATCCAGTGAGAGACAATACTTAATGGAGAGGCCCTACATACTCTCCCTTTGAGATCAATATAATGTTCTGTGAAAACTGGCCTGCCCTTTGCTTTTCCATTTTTTCCCCTTATTTTAGGTGACGGAGATTAATCTAGAGGTTCTGAATATGTGAATTTCAAATTTTCAGGATGGTGAGTCCTTGGGAATCTGAGCATTGAGGCTTCCTAGCTTCCCAATATTCCAGAATCCCAGCGTATAGGAATCTGAAAGTTGAGCTCACAGAAACTTTTACAGTCTAGCAATGATATTTTGAGGTGTGAGGTCTTGATGGAGGACTTAACAGACAAAGATAATTCATTAATATATAATCTTGGCAGGGCAAATTCTATTTGGAAGCTGTTCTAAATCTGAGCCCACTCTCCCTGGGACCAAGGTGGTATAGGGGTGAGTGGCCCTCAAAATGTTGTGGCGAAAATGTTTGTACTTTCGTTATTGTTCTTTCTAAAAGTAAATATCCCTTTTAAAAAGCTAATTAATACTAAGTGATTAAATGAAACTGGCATTAACTACTCACTGGCACCTCACCATAGAAGGAACACAGCCAGCCAGAGACCTTAGAGAAGAGACTAGCCAAGTTCTAGGGGTACTCTTTGAACCTTGAGGAGGGAGACATAGGTAGCTGGCTCTGAGAGAATGGACTAGGGCAGTGATGGTGAACCTATGGCAAGGGTGCCAAAGATGGCATGCAGAGCCCTCTCTGCAGACCCTTTGCCAATCCCTCCCCTCCATGCCCCAGTTCATTACTAGAAAGGCAGAGGGACTTGGATGGAGCTGCTCCCCTCCCCCTCTCCACTGTGCCTGATGACATTTTTTTTTTCACATCTCCCACCCCTCTGCCCAGCAGCCCAATGGGAGAAATTCCTCCCTCCCTTGTGTGAGGTAATGGGGGAATGGGGCATGCCACTTGGTCTCTGCGGGGTGGAGCCCAGCACTCGATCTCTAAAGGGTTTGCCATCATTGGAGGGCATACTCACCCTACAGCTAAGTACTTTGAGGGTAGAGGCTATTTTTAAGCTGCATCTCTACTCTTAAAGCCTATACCTTGACTTGCCCATAGCATTTAGCAGCCTCGCACAATGTTGTTTTTTGTTGTATGTGATATTTGATTCTTCATGGCTCCATTTGAGGTTTACTTGGAAAAGATACTGGAGTAGTTTGCCATTTCCTTCTTCAGCTCATTTGACATATGAGGAAATGGAGGCAAATAGGGTTAAGTGACTGGCCCAGGGTCACACAGCTAGTATCTGAGATCAGGTTTTAGCTCAGGTCTTCCTGATTCCAGACCCAGTGCTCTACCCACAGTGCCACCACATAGTAACATGGAGGAGGTGAATGAATATTTTTTGGATTAGATTTTATTGGTGATTGACCTTTTCATGGTGAGCTTTTGAGGACAGACACAAAATCCATTACAGGACAGCATGGTATAGTAGATAGATGACTGGACCTGAAGTCATCAGAAAACTAGATTGGAATTCCACCTTAGATGTTATGACCATGAACAAGTAATTTAAATGTTCTTATCCCCTTCATATGGATAGGGAAAATAAGGCTAATAATATCGGTATACCTATCCATTCGGGGTATAGTGGAAGTTAAATGAGAAGATATCCTTTACAGATCTCAAAACACTATATGAATCTATTGTTTTTATTGCTATTGTAGTGCTTTCTTGCTCAGTAGGACATTCCAGGACATGTTCCAGTAGTCCTTGAGGGTTTTCAGGGCCATCTCTAGGCCATTAGAAGAAGTTCTAGGAATTAGGAAGGGGTCTAGGTTTAAACCTACCTATAGCATTTACTGCCTAAGTGACCTTGGATAAGAGTCTTAACTTCTCTTGGCTTTAACTTCCTCATCTGTGAAATGAAGGGGTTCGACTAGATGGCCTCTAGCATCTATTCCAGTCTTAAACCTAAACATAGGGAAATTGAGAGATGATCTGACTTCAAAAGCAAGAGAAAATAAGAGGATAAGTTTGTTTTAGACCTGTGAGGTACTTGAAGGAAACCAGAATGGAATAGTTTCAGATCCCAGTGATAGATGGTGGAAAAAGCACTGGAAACTTGGAGTCAAATCTCATTAACTAGCTGTGTGACCTTGAGCAAGTCCTTTCCTCTCTCTTGGCCTCATGTAAAAGAAGGATGGTATACTCTCAAAGATCCTTTTCAATTTTCTCTTTCTATGGCAGTAGAAAAATCAATCATTCAATCAATTAAGCTTGAAATCAAAGTAAAGGGTTTCACAAAAAAAGAAAAATGTACAGAGTCATGCCTGGATTGTAACGCAAGAGTCACCTTTCACAAAAAGCCGGTACATTTTCCAAGCAGTGAGGCTAGAAACTTTTAGGAGATCAATCAAGATTTACACTTCTGTGAAACAGAAAAAAGTCACCTGACAGGTTTTAAAAGGACAAATATAAGCAAGTCAGGGACTCTGATAAGGATTCCATATGCTAGGCAAGAGCTGAAGAAGCTCATGGCTGAAAAGAAGAAAAGGGGATAGTTTGTCCTTGATGATAGCCTGCTCCAGTTTGAGTTCCTTTTTTTTTTTTTTTCTTTAAACTCTTATCTTTTGTCTTAGAATCAATGCAAAGTATCCATTCCAAGGCAAAAGAATGGTAGAGCTTGGCAAAATAGGATTAAGTGACTTGTCCAGGGTCACATAGTTAGGATGTATCCCAGGCAAGATTTGAGTCCAGGACCTCCCATCTCTGGATTTAACTCTATCCACTGAGTCACCTAGCTGCCCCCAGCGTGGGTTCTTGTGTCATTGATTTCTCTATCCACCACATGGAGAAAGGATTTCAGGGTGATTTCAAGGCTTGGTTGGGTACTAAGTGACTAACTCTGTCAAAATAGGAATGCTATAAAATCATCAATGCAATATCTACAATCTCGTTTCTCTAAGTACCTCCATAATCAAAAGAGGAAAAAAAAGATGAATTCTAAAGTAGTTGAAGTTTGAAAATAAAAAGGGGAAATATAGCTATTTATCTATGTTTATATACTATATATACATGTGTACTTATATACATGGATGTAAATATATATATATCATGTATGTGTGTATGAGAGAGAAAATCTCAGTATAATTTTAAGTTTTAATAATTAAAATTTATTATGTCTTGGAACATCATACATACATTCATAAACACACACACACACACACACACACTCACACACACATCTCCATATCAAATTCAGAAAACCCAAGTGTGAAACTTAGTTCTGGCACTATCCGTGTGATTTTGGTCAAATTACTTACCTCTATCTTAGTTTTCTTCTATATTACAAATAGAAGGGCTTTTTGAAAGTTTAGATTAATCCTTCAGTTTTAAATCCATGATTCTATGATATAATAGGAATGGGTACTCTCATATACCTGACAACTATCTATTAGCCTTCACTTAAAGGCCTACCTTGAAAGGAAACATAGTACCTCCAGAGGCATCGCATCACATTCTCCTTTTAGATCAGTGATTCTGAAAGTGGGCGCCACTGCCCCCTGGTGGGTGCTGCAGCGATCCAGGGAGGCAGTGATGGCCGCAGGTGCATTTATCTTTCCTATTAATTGCTATTAAAATTAAAAAAAAAATAATTTCCATGGGGCTAAGTAATATTTTTTTCTGGAAAGGGGGCAGTAGGCCAAAAAAGTTTGGGAACCACTGTTTTAGATAGATCCAGTGATTAAGAAGCTTTTCCATATATCCAGCCTATTTCTGTCTTACTGTAATTTCTACTCCTCACTATTAGTTTTGCATACTGGGTTCTAATCTCTCTTCCAAGTAAAGAACCTGAAGATCCTTGAAGCCAATTATTATGTTCCCCCTATAAAGATTAAAATGAATATATAATAACTTCTTTAAATATTATGTTTTTATAGATTTATTAGTAGTCTCTAGGAGTAAAGGAACAAAAAGGTAACAAAATAAAATCTACCTGTTCAAACAGCCTGTGTTCCCAGCTGCAAGCTGCCATAGGAAGGAAAGAGAGCTAGTCATGGAAGACCACCCAGTGTATCCCATCTACGTCAGCACGTAATGACTCCAGGGCTCCAGGGTAATGTAGTTCAAAGGCAAAAGATTTAAACCCAAATCTTCTTTTCTCTAGGCTGAACACCCCAGTTCCTTCAATTCATCCTCATGTGATAAGAACTTAAGACTCTTCATCATTCTCTTTATCCTTCTTTATGCTTTCCTGCTTAATTTTCTTATCAATGTGACTCAAACTCACCTTTGGTCTATACCATACAGGGCTTGAAAGATGCTTTTCACTCAGGAGTCTGTACCCTATGGCACTGTCATTGGCTGGGAACAAGTCATCTTCGAATAGCACACCATTCCTTAAACAGTGATCCCTCAAGGAAGCAAAGTCCTGATTTTGGAATCGTACGATGTTATCCATGGCACTGGAATAACTTGTCCTTGTCTGGTTGTGGAACATGGCTTCTCCAAACTGTAGTACCTTGCCCTGTTAAGAAAAAAAGAGAATTTTGGCTAGAGTGAGTCACCTATTCTTTCAAGGTCTCCTCTGGCTTGTTCCAAGCATATGAAAATGTTTAGATAGCACTGACCTCAACATGCAAGGAGGCTATTGGAAACCCAGTCAAAAAAGTGGGTACATTGAGGCACTGAGATACCTTTACAAGGACAGCACTGCTGAACCCCAATATTCTTTTGCCAAGAAATGCGATAGTCTCTCAACAGTTTCTTCCTTTTTCCCTTCTCCTATTCTCTCAACCAAGGGAATACCAGCTTTAGATAACTGATTGGATTCAGGGTTTCCCATAGAGAAACAGAACTCTGGCCCTAATGTCAAAGGGTTCTCATCAGCTGAATTAACCAGTTTCAGGAGAGAAATATGAATTCAATCAATTGTGTTACAAATATTTAGTAGGCACCTACTTTGTTCAAAGCATGATGCCAGACACTGTGTACAGAGATGAATAAGATATGTTTCTGCTTTTAGGGAATTACAATTTAAGGTATTTTTAATGTCAAATTTCCACGTGAGTTTTCCTAAGTTATATGATCCATATCCCTATTTCCCTCTCCCCTCCCAGAGCCAACAAGCAATTCAGTCTGGGTTAGACATATATTATCAAACAAAGCATTTCCATATTATTCATTTTTGTAAGTGAATTATCTTATAAAACAAAACCCCCCAAACATATACCCAAATAAACAAGTGATAAATCATGTTTTCACCAGCATTCCTACTCTAACAGATCTTTCTCTAGAGGTGGATAGTATTCTTTGTCATAAGTTCTTCAGAACTGTCCGGGATCATTGTATTGTTGATACCAGCTAAGTCTATCACATTTGATCATTCCACAATATTGCTGTTACTGTGTCTAATTTTCTACAGCTTCTGCTTATTTTACCCTGCATCGGTTCACATAGGTCTTTCTAGATCTTTCTTAAATCATCCTATTAATCATTCCTCACAATAGTATTTCATCACTATCACGTATGACAATTTGTTCAGCCACTCCCCAATTGAGGGACATCCCTTTAGTTTCCAATTCTTTGCCACCACAAAAAGAGCAGCTATAAATATTTTTTACAAACAGCCCCTTTCCCATTTTTAAAAATCTCTTTTGGTTACAAACCTAGTAGTGACATTTTCAGATCAAAGGGTATGCACAGTTTTATAGCCCTTTTGGGGCATAATTCAAAATTGCTCTCTAGAATGGTTGGATCAGTTTACAACTGAAAAGCAATGCATTAATATCCTAATTTTGCCACATTCCTTCCAAATATTTATTATTTTCCTTTACTGTCGCATTGGCCAATCTGATAGATGTGAGGTGGTACCTGTAAGTTGTTTTAATTTGCATTTATCTAATCAAGAAGGATTTAGGGTATTTTTTATAAGGCTATTGATAGCTTTGATTTCTTCATCTGAAAATGCTTATTCATATCCTTTGACCATTTATTGACTGGGGAATGACTTGGATTCTTATAAATTTGACTTAATTCTTTATATATTTGAGGAATAAGATTTAAAGCATGTATATATTAACAGTTTTACAAAATAATTGTATTTGACGATTATAATACAAAATATTATAAGTACATAAAATATTGTGAATAAAATCCCTGAAGAGTTCACAGGAGAAACAAACCACTGTTTGGGGAGTAATCAGGAAAGAATTCCTCAAGGAGATTGGAATGTGTGCTGACTAGGTCTTAAAGGATAGGTAAGATTTCAATAGATGTATTAAACATGGAGGTAGGATATAGATGGGTTATAGGTATAGGTAATGGCATGAGCAAATTCAGGGAGGAAAGTAATTCACTTTTGGAAAACATAAAATACATTTGCAAAGGTAGGTTGTCATGAGATTGTGGAGGACCTTGAAGGGCAGACTACAAAGTTTGGACTTTATTTGGTAAACAATGAAGAGGCCCTAAACATGATTAGAACTGTAATGTACTAAAAATAATCCGATGGAATTGGAGGAAGAGATTAAATTCAGGCAGATGATTTAGGAGATGATTTCATTAGATCAATGAAGAAGCAATGACAACTTGAAATAGGGTGATGACCTTTGGAATGATATGGAGGGGATAGATGCCAGAGGTATTGCAGAGAGAAACTATAGAATTTTCTTGCAGGTTGTAGAATATAAGAGAAAAGAAAGAGGCAACATTCATCCATTTGCATCCTGGGCCATTGGCAGTCTTCCTGACTTTTGTCTTGCCACTGGATTCTGATGACTGGAAGAAAGATTGAGGCTGATGACTTTGTACAATTCTGTTTTATTTAAATCCAGTTACTTCTGATTCTCTATCCTGCTTCCTACAGGGGTTGTTCCAATTCTCTTCTCTCTTTAGATGTCCTATATATATATATATATCCCTCCTTTTTCTCCTAGCAGAGGACCTAAACTTATACTTCGGAGTAAGTCATTTGGTCGTTTGGAGTGAGCTCCTTCTTATGTCCTCTATATTTTAAAAAAACCTTGATGTCACCTCTCATATTTTCTTTATTCCATCCTCTGATAAAAAGGTGATCCTTCATACTATCGAAGCCAACCCTTCTATATATATTCTTAAATTTTTTTTTTTTAATTTAAACCCTTGCATATTGGTTCCAAGGCAGAAGAATAGTAAGGGCCAGGCAATGGGGGTTAAGTGACTTGCACAGCTGGGAAGTGTCTGAGGCCAGATTTGAACTCAGGACCTCCAGTCTCTAGGCCTGACTCTCAATCCACTGAGATACCCAGCTGCCCCCTATGTATATTCTTGATACTATATCTTCCAATTTCCTCCAGGAGATTGCTTCCACAATTATTCTCTCCTCCCAACTTCACCAGTCTTTCACCTCTTCCTTTTTATTGGTTCTTGCCTTGCTATCTACAAACATGCCAAGGTGTCTCTTATCCTCAAAACAAAAATAAACAAACAAACAAACAAACAACAACCACACCCTCTCTTTCTACCCTACAATTACCTCAAAGTCTCATACCATAGCTTTTTTCCTTTTCTCAAACAGATTCCTAGAAAATTCTGCCTTCTCAGGGGCAGCTAGGTTGCACAGTGGATAGAGCACCAGGCCTGCAGTTAGGAGGACCTGTTCTCAAATCTGGTCTCCAAAATTTCCTAGCTGTGTGACCCTGGGCAAGTCACTTAACTCCAATTGCCTAGCCCTTGTCACTCTTCTTTCTTTGAACTGTTACTGAGACAGAATGGAAAGGTTTAAAAGAAAAAAGAAAGAAAAAGCCACCATCTCTTATTATATCCACTTTACCTCTGTACATGTACTTATCAATCTTTTGCAATCTGACTTCCAATTTCATTTTTTCCAATGAAATTGTTCTTTCTAGATTTACCAATCATTTTAATTTTTTTTGGAAATATCTTTTATTTTTATATCATTTTCTTTTCCAAAGGTAGCTGTCTCCTTCTCCTATTCGGAGTAATATACATCTTAACAAAGAATAAAAAATAAAAGAGGAAAAAGAACAATTCAGAAAAACTAATGAATGCAACTACGGAGTCTGATAGTGTATGTGATGCTCCAACCTGTATTTCTCCACCTCAGCAAAGAAGGGAATGAAATATATTTTGTCATACCTTATTTAGGCCAAATTTGTTTATTGTAATTTTTTAACATTCTCTTTTTAAAAAATGTTTCCATTTACATTGTTGCTGGATTATTGTAATTTTTAAACCCTTAACTTCCATTTTAGAATCAATACTATGTATTGTTTCTAAGGCAGAAGACTGGTTAGGGGCTAAGCATTGGGAATTAAGTGTCTTCTGCAGGGTCACACAGCTAAGAAGTGTCAGAGGCCAGATTTGAACCTGAGAGTTCCCATCTCCAGGCCTGGCTCTCAATTCACTGAGCCACCTTGCTGCTCTCACTGTTGTAGTATTGTTTTCTAGGTTCATTTTGCATCAATTCATGCAAGTCTTTTCATTCTTCTCAGACTTCTTTATATTCATTGTTTTCTTGGCTGTAATAATATTCCATTGCTTTTTTTCATAGTAATATTCAATTACATTCTACAGAGTAATATGTCATTACATTCTAAATAGTAATATTCCATTACATTTTCATGGGCAGTAATATTCCATTACATTCAGTACCACAGTATTTTAGCTGTTTTTTAATTGATGGACATGTACTTTGTTTCCATTTCTTTGCTACAAGAAAAAAATGTGACTAGGAATATTTTGTTTTTTCTGGGACTATTGTTTCTGTTTGTGATCTCACTGAGATCATAGAAGTGGGTTCTCTGGGGCAAGAGGTACGAACACTTTACTTAATTTCTTTGTGTAATTCCAAATCGCTAGTTACAATATTTAGACAAATTCATAGTTTTACCAATGAGACTAGGCTGCTTGTCTTTCTCCACTGCTGCCAATAATCTCCTTTTAAAATTCTTTTCATTTTTATTGGCATTGTCAAATGATAGTCTTTTTCTCACTTCTTCGCCTTGTCTTCTTTGCAGCATTTGACAATGTTCACACCTTCCTAGGTCTTTGTGATATAGTTCTCTCATGGTTCTCCTCCTAACTGCATGACTAATCTTTCTTAGTATTCTTTGCTGTGTTGTCTTCCCTAATATCCTCAGCTCCACTGTAGATGTAACCCTTGTTTATTCTGAGCCCTCTTCTCTCTCTCTCTATTATTTTTTTTATTTAATTTTTTTAAACCCTTAACTTCTGTGTATTGGCTCCTTGGTGGAAGAGTGGTAAGGGTGGGCAATGGGGGTCAAGTGACTTGCCCAGGGTCACACAGCTGGGAAGTGTCTGAGGCCGGATTTGAACCCAAGACTTCCCGTCTCTAGTCCTGACTCTCAATCCACTGAGCTACCCAGCTGCCCCTCTCTATTATTTCTCTTGGTGACATCATTAGCCTCCCTGGATTCAGTTATTATCTTAATGAAAATGACTCTCAGATGAATATGTTCTTTCATCATCTTCTTCTTATGCTCTAGTTCCATCTGAATCACCATCTTTTAGGTATTTTGAACTAGATGGCTTATAGGCCTCTCAAAAGCAAAATGTAGAAAACATAATTCATTTTTTTTTTCTCAAAGACCCTCCACAATTCCTAACTTCTCTTTTTCTGTTAAATGCACCACTGGATTTCCAGTCACCTACAGTGTTAACAGCTGAATTATTCTCAACTCCTCATTTTCCCTTTTCACAGATCAAATTATCAAATCTTGTGGATTTGACCTTCACATTTTTTTCTATCTGTTCTCTTTCTATTTACATGGTTCCCATCATAACAATAGCTATTATTGACACAGGGCTTTAAGGTTTTCAAGAAGTTTTACAAATATTTTTCCATTTTATTTTTATAGCCCTTCTGAGAGGCAGACATAATTATCAACCCCATTTTACAGATGAGAAAACTGAGACAGACAAGGGGAAGGTGATTTGCCAAGAGTCCCAATTTGTTAGAGGTCAGATTTGAACTTGAGTCCTCCTGATTCCGAGTCCAGCACTCTATCCTCTGCACCATCTAGCTGCCCTAGTTAAGACTCCTATCATCCTTAATTAGGACATTTGCAAAAGCCTACTAATTTATCTCCCTATCTCCAGAGTCTCTCCCTCCTGAATTTATCCTGTGTACAATTACCAAAGTAATATTCCCCAAACACAAAACTATGTCGCTCCCCTGTTCAGTGGGAAAGGAACAAACATTTATTAATCAATCACCTAATATATGCCCAACACTTGGCTGAGTGCTCTGCATATTTTTATCTCATTTGATCTCTACAACAACTCTAGACAGTAGCTTTGGGAATAGATGCTCTTATTGTACTCATTCTACATTTGAGAAAATTGAAGCAAAAGAGATTGTTACCTACCCAGGGTGCCAAAAATAATGTGTCTGAGGCTGGATTTGAACTGAGGTCTTCCTGACTCTAAAACCAGATCTCTCTCCACCTACCTAATTGTTTAATTTAACTCTTGCCTTCCTATTACCTCCAGGATCAAATACAGATTCCTCTGTTTATCATTTAAAGCCCCATAATCTGGCTCCAACTGACCTTTCCAACTTTATTGTACATGTTCTCATTCACACAGAATATGATCCAGCCTCACTGACCTTCTTACTGTTCCTCATGGAAGAGCCACCATTTTCTTTTCCCTTCATGACTTGGCACAGGATATCCTCTATGCATTTAATTCCTTCTTTTCTTCTCTTCAGATCCCTAATTTCTTTCAAAGCTCAGTTCAGGTCAAGTACTATTTTGTATATGGATTCCTTCCAGATCCCCTACTTCTATGGCTGCTAATACCTCACTCTTTCTAAATAACCTTGTAGTTATTTTCATTTGTTTATTTGTTACATGTAAGAGCTCAGATATCCACATCCTTCCCTTCCCACGCTAAAGGCAACATTTCATATATATGTATAAAATTATGTCTTGCTTGCTTTCATTTATTTATTTATTTATTCACTCAGCTATTTATTTGTTTGTTTATTTATTTGTTTTTGTATTTATTTATTTTTCTCTTCACACCCACCAGATCTTACTTTGTAGAATGTAACCTCTGTGAGTGCCTAGGTTGTTTATCTTTTGCCAATGTGTCTTCAGTGCTTAGTGCAGCGTTTGCCAGATAGTAGACTTAAAAAATTAATTAAATAAGTGCTTAGGGACAGCTAGGTTACACCCTGGATATAGTGCCAGGTCTCGAATCAGGAGAACCTGGGTTCAAATGTGACCTCAGAAACTTTCTAAAAAGCTGTGTGATCTTGGGCAAGTTTCTTAACTTCAATTGTCTAGTCCTTGTCGGTCTTCTGTCTTAGAGTTGATACTAAGACATAAAGTAAATAAATATAAATATAAATAAATGAATAATTGAATGATTAATTTTCCCTCTCCCCTTTCTGCTTTTTCCCATGTTGGTAATCCAAATGGACTTCTATAAATCAATGAATGAATGAAGCATTTAAGAGTTTGTACTATGTACAAAGTACTGTGCTAGGCATTTGGGATATAATAGCAAAAATATTCTGAAAAGTAAGACAATCCCTGTTCCTGAGGAGCTCACATTCTAAAATGGGGAAGTTTTCATATGGAAGTTTTGAGCAGCAAAGAACTTTGGGCATAGCAGCAAAAGAGATGGTAATGCTTCTTCTACAATGTCATTTTCACTGTATAAAATGATATCAGTTTCTGATGTTGAAATATTTTTGGTGACAAGTTCTTCTTCAGTGGCAGTGACTGCAGCACATGTACAGAAGCAGATGCCAGGGTGCATCGCCACAGGGACTTACAATGACAGCTGAGGGCACTGGGAAGAAAGTAATGCTTTTTTCCAGAACTTTTGGACTCAGAGTTTTGGGCTTTCTCGGTCAGGATCATAGAGGAGATTGTGGTCAAATTGGTATTGAGTTTGACTGGTGTAAGTTAAGCTATCTCCTTGTTGCTCAGCTAGGCTGGCTTGTCTACCACATGGGTGACGGTGGGGATGAGTGGCTTCTTTTCATAGGAGTTGCTCTCTTGGATAATGAGTATGAGGGCTGGGCTGGAAGCAAGACCAGTAGTCTGGAAGATGCTGCCACTCCCAGAGGACCTATGACTATGTGCTCTTTGGTGACATCTGGTTAGCAATTGTCTCTGGTTGTGATGAGGAATGTGGAGTCCCTTCATTATGATTTCTCCTGTCAGTGATGGCTGTGGGAATTAGGCTGGAATCAGTATCAGTGATGTGAGTGATGCCTACTCATTTAAGTAGTTTGCATTTGTTGGCATACCACTTTAGGATTTTCAAAGAACTTTATATATGTTAACTCATTTGAATTTAAATGAATCAGGAATGTTTTATTTTGTCCCAAAGGGAAGAAATAGGACTACTCTGTGGAAATGTCTGAAAGGCAGATTTTAATTTGATAAAAGAAAAAAAAAACTTTCTAACAATTAGAGATACTTCAACATAAAATACTTTTTAAAGTGGTTAACCAGCTCCTTCTAATTGAAGTGTTCAAATGGAGACTAGATGTCCATCTGAAAGAATTACTGGAAAAGGACAACCATTATGAAACTAATGGAGTTTTGGCCCTACTATCTATATTCAATAGGCCATATTTCTACCCCAGAAGGTATGTTACCTCCCTATGGCAGGTACTATTTCTTCATCTTGCCTTAATGTTCTCTACTCTACTCTTTCATGCCACTCTGGATCCCATTACTAAGCCGATTCCTCTCTTGACATGTCTGAACTCACAATGTCAACTCTCCCAACCAACACACATATATATCCTTTACTGTTTTGCCCCAGGCGAAAAATCCCTAGTTAGAACTCTGGATGGGTGCTGAGGTCCCATCTAAATTTAACTATCTTTGATGATATTTCTGCATTGGATTCTAAATGTTTAATGGTCCTAGCACCTTATTTTCAGAACCAGAATATACAGGGATCTCTTTAAGCCAAGATTTAAATCTGCAGTGTTGGTTTTCTTCTAAAAAAGAGAAGTAAGCTGGGGTTGTCAGAACATAGCTTTCAGTCCAAAACCATGGTGCCTATCAAATGGACTGTGTCTATCACATTATAATAGCAATAGGTGGATTTCCCTTCCCTTCCCTTCCCTTCCCTTGTCTTCCCTTCCCTTCCCTTGTCTTCCCTTCCCTTCTCTTCCCTCTTCCCTTCCCTTCCCTTCCCTTGTCTTCCCTTCCCTTCCCTTCCCTTCCCTTGTATTCCCTTCCCTTCCCTTCTCTTCCCTTGTCTTCCCTTCCCTTCCCTTGTCTTCTCTTCTCTTCTCTTCTCTTCTCTTCTCTTCTCTTCTTCTCTTCTCTTCTCTTCTCTTCTTTCCTCTTCTCTTCTCTTCTCTCTCCCCTTTTCCTCCTTCTTCTCCCCTTCCCCTCCTCTCTTTCTTTCTTCCCTTCTTCTCTTCCTCTCCTTTCCATGAAAAACGAGAAGAAAAGCTAAACCATTCCTGCTCTAGAGAAATGTTCATTGTTCTCTCTTGACTGGTGTTTTTCAGTACAATGGAAATAAATCTGATGTAATGTAGTGGAACACAACAAGGGGATGGTTTTCCTCTTAACAAATACTCATTTGAAATGGTGCCCGAACTCTGTTCAAGGAGCGATCTGTTTCCCACAACAGTGTTCCAGCAAAACCGATTACTAATTCCACAACTCAAATTAAAACTAACAGAGCTTGAAGGCTGGGGCTGACACACGCTCAAGGCTGACAGGGAACAAGAAAGGACGGGAGTTGAGGGGGGTTGTGCATGCACACTGGCGTGTGTGTGTGTGTGTGTGTGTGTGTGTGTGTGTGTTTTTAATTACATTGTTTAACACATTGAGAATAATTTAGCCACCCGAGTGGAGAAAATAAAGGCACTTAACTGCTCTCTGGTGGAAAAGCTCTGCAGGAGCTAGCTGCCTCAGGCTACATGAAGCCCTATACACCTACAGGGTCTCCCACCAGGAGAGAGGAGGCATAGAGAGAGGAAGAAAGTGCATAATCATCAGAGTGGAAAGAACACTGGCTTTGGAGTCAGAAAGCCTGGGTTCAACTCTTGCATTGGCTTGTACATATCATTTGGGCCCTAGTTTCCTCATCTCTAAAATGTTGGCTATACCTCTCTACCAAAAATAACCATGGTAGCACTTTTTGTTAGTCACAAGGAATTTGAAAAGCAGATGTTCATTGTTTGAAGAATAACTAAACACATCATAGAGCATGTGTATGATGGTATATCGTTGTGCTTGAAGGAAAAGGTGACAGAATAAAGAATTCAGAGAAATGTAGAAAGACTTGTATGAACTGATATAGAGTAAAAAAAAAGACAGTACTAGGAAGACCATATGCAGGAGTTCAACAGTGTAAATAGAAATAAGAACAACTAAAAAACACTTGAAACTGAAAAGTGACTTTTAAAAACTTGAAAATGACCAAGACTAGAGTTGAAGAAGTGATGAGAAAAATGCACCTTCTTCCCTTCAGAGGAGAGTGGGAGAGATTTATGGATGAGAAACATTGCATATACTGTTAGATTCAGTGATGTTAGTTTTTTATAACTTTTCTGCAAGGATGGGGAGATATATTTAGACATTAAGGTAACATAAAAATGAAAAAGATCAAAGCAAATTACGTTTTTAAAAGAAATAATCATCCAGCTCTAATTTTTATTATCTGAAGTTTGCAGTGTCATAGCAGGTGAGAGAAAATGAATATGTGTGTGAAAGTTTATGAAAAGGTATCAGATATATTTACTGATGTAGTAAGCATATTAAAAAAAACCCTTACCTTCTGCCTTAGAATCAGTACTGTATATTGGTTCCAAGGCATAAGAGTGGTAAGGGCTAGGTAATGGGGATTATGTGACTTGCCCAGAGTCATGTAGCTGGGAAGTGTCTGAGGTCACATTTGAACTCAGGACCTCCCGTCTCTAGACCTAGCTCTCAATCCACTGAGCTACCCAGCTGCCCCTTATGGTAAGCACTTTGTAAGAAATTCTATTATAGCATTTAAGGATGAGAATGTGAGAACTTAAGGGATTTGATGGAATTGAAATTTGAGACTGCAGTTTTAAATCCATTTCAAAGAATCCCCTTGCAACTCCCTATCCCTGGAAACAAATTCACCACTCTTTCTCAGGAGGATCCTATTCTTTCCCAGATTCCCAAACTACTTTTTGTGGAGAATTACTAGGTCTATAACTATTAGTGAAATTTCCTAGAAATAATATGAAGGCATCTATTACCTGGGGAATGGCTGAATACACTGTAGGATATTCACGTGATATGATACTATTATGTAATGATATAACGAATATGAAAAATTTATAGAAACATGGGAAAATATATGATTTGATGCAAAGTGAAGTAAGCAGAACCCGGAGGACCACATACACCATAACTACACTAATGTGAGCAACAAGATCACTAAGATGAAGTCAAAGTCTGACTAACTATTTTTCCCATTTCAGTTTTGGTCCCAGCATTTGATTTTCATAATTCTGATGGATGCTGTTATTATAATTTTCATTTTACAAAAAAGAAACTGACAATGAGAGAGTTGAAATGACTTGTCCAGGGTCACATAGCTAGGCAATGTTTGAGGCAGGATTCAGAGATTTTCCTAGCCCCAAGGCCAACCTTTTATCCTTTTTACTGTCTAGCCTGTCTATTCCTTTACCTCGAGGATTACTGGATATTCTGTCTTCTTCCTCTGACCCTCCTTCTCACCACTTCCTACTCTTATCATATATTACCTTGTAGACAAGAGGCAGTGGAATATAATTGAGGTAGCATTAGATCTGCAATTAGAGATTCTGAGTTCTAATTCTAGCTTTGTTCCTTCCTACCTAACTTGTGACAAGCCACTTAATTTCCCTGGGCCTCAGTTTCTCTATCTGTAAAAGTAAGGGTTGAATTAAATTACTGATAAAGTCTCTCCCTGCTTTAAATCCTATGATTTTACTTCTTTTTTGCCTCAGGTTCCTATAACAGAATGCAAGCTTCTTGAGGGCAGGGACTATGTTTTTGTATTCCCACATTGTATATGTGTTCTAGTAGGTAGTGGGCTTCCAATCAATAGTTAGTGAATAAATGAATGAACAAAAATGTGTTAGTATGGTATCTTTATGTATAGCAGCCTTAGACTACAAGCTTTCAGAGGGCAGGTACCAATTGAGCTATATGCATGGAGAACACAATGCCTAGTATATTATTGATGCTCAAGAAATACCAATACCATATATAAAACATGTAATTTCTCTTTTTCATCCTGGGATGTGTGATATCCATTTTTCATCTATGGTATTAATCTTACTGTCAGATTCATCTTCCTACCACTGTTTTTAATTGTGTAATTCCTTTGATCAAACCAACAATGGCTCTTCCTCTCTGATCCTCAATAACTTATTCTATTCATCCCACCTAACTTCCCTCAGGAATTTTAAACCTCTTCTCCAGTCAGTCTCAAAATTCCCTTCCCTATATAAGCCTTAGACATTTCACAGGTAGGTTATCTAAATCCCACCCACTCATGAAGAAACAGCTTATGTCCTACTTCCTCAATGACTACTCCATTCTTCATTCATTCTTTAGATAATATTTTACTTTGAATACAATTTCATTCTAATCTATCCCTTTTTGAACATGGATAGCAGGGAATGTGAAGATCACGTGTCTTGAATTCCAGGTCCTCTAAAGTAGGAATTTTTTGTCATTGAATCCCTAGTATCTACCACAGTGGCTGGCATATATTAGGCGTTTAATGAATGTTTATTGATGGATCAGTGAAAAATATGGTCTCAGAAGAACAGAAAATGAAATATATGACCAAGACCCTTTGAAGTATAGGGGAAATTGTGTTAGAATTGGAGTGAAAGGAATTCAGATTCCTGGCTCTGACAAAATATCTTCTTTCTATGGGCCTTAGCTTCCTCATCTGTAAGTGAGGGAATCGAGTTGAAGTCTCTTCCATTTCCAAATTTATGATCCTCTAGGCAGAGTAACTCGGGTCTACAAGTGCAGCATTTTGCATATGCTGTCATATTGTCAGTCAGTTTTCCATATAATGTTGTGTTAGTGGTTTTTGCTTAACAGTTTTTCTTTGTTATAAGAAAGGGTTCAATTCTTGGAGAAGGGATGATATCTGGAAATGTCTGTGATGTGATAGCAAAGGGGATGAATGCATCTGAGGGAGAGAAAAAGAAGAGGGAGAAAAAGAGAAAAGGGAGAGGATAAAGGTGAGAGGAGGAGGAAAGAAGAGATATACACCCCACAGTTATGAGACAGAGATAGGAGACAGACAGGCAGAAAATAGAGACAGAGAAAAGAGAGATGGGCAGAGAGGCATACAGAAAGAGAGAGACAGAGAGACAGAGAAGACAGAACCAGAGAGAGAAGGAAGAGGAGGAGGAGAAGGAGGGGAGAGAGACAGAGACAGAGAGACAAAGACGGGGATTATGATGGGCTTACTTTTTATATGGGGAAATGAAGTTCAAAGACAGGAAGCCACTTGTCTGAAACCAGATAAAAGAGAACCAGTTATAGCACTGGGAATAGAGCCCAGATAGACTATGCCAAGCCCCTGTCAGTTCCAGTAGGCAAATCCACAAACAATAAATCCTATCCTTTGCTAAAGAAGCCATCATTTTCTGCTCCAAAGGGAACCATTTAGGCTTGTGTTTCTTATCCTTTGAGATTGGGCCAGTTCTACTAGCCCTAGACAGAGGGAAAATTGAAGGGGAATTCTCTCCTTGTTTCTGCGTGCGATGTGCTTCCAGACGTGGTATCAGGTAAATAAATACATAGACTGTCTATCAATTGTCTGATAATGACTCGGGGTAACTGCCAAGGAGAGCAGATTTCTTGGTGCCAGCACATGTCCAGTGCAGATGTTAATGTTTCACAAGTATAAATATAGGCGAAATCCTAGTTCTGACTCTGACCCAGCCCCCATCATATGAGAAACTGCTTTACCTTGAAACTAATGAAGCCCAGAGGCTTTGGATAATATTTTACTTTGAATACTATTTTATTCTAACGGAGAATTTGGAATCCTATGTCTATTTAATGACCCTATTAAACAGACTGAATGGAAGCATGGCATAGTGATAGAAAACTGACCTGGATTTCAGGAAGACCTGAGTTCAAGTCTTGTTTCTGAAACATCCTGGGCTAAACAACCCCTTCCCAGGGAAGTCTAGAAGACACTTAGTTTCTAGGTAGTTGCTAATCTATATTCACAAAAAAAAGTATCTTCACCAATAATTCTCTGTGTTACAGAAATAGAAATAACAGTTCATTCCAGAAAATAATTAAACACACTATTGTGGGTTGTTAATGCTCTTATGAACAAAGCTTGAATAATATAGCAAACACTGGAATTTAGAAGTTCTGAAATCAAATCCTACCTGTGACACTTATCAGCCAGATGACGCTGAGTTTGACCTTTCTCAGCTCTGGGCATTTCTCCAAGATTTATCTATGAAGTTGGAGTGGAATATTGTCTGTGTCAAGAAATTTTAGACCAAAGAAATCACAGATTTATGACTAGACAGAGAAAACCCTAATCCTAGCAAAATTAGATTGAATGCAAAGTAGACAATTACTGTGAATTCACTGTAAGCTTGTTGTATTTAAATACTCACAAAATTACAAAACTATATGAGAGTCCAAAGCAGTGATTCCCAAAGTGGGTGCTACCACCCCCTGGTGGGTGCTGCAGTGATCCAGGGGAGCGGTGATGGCCACAAGTGCATTTATCTTTCCTATTAATTGCTATTAAAATTTAAAAAAATAATTTCCAGGGGGCTAAGTAATATTTTTTCTGGAAAGGGGGGGCAGTAGGCCAAAAATTTTGGGAACTACTGGTCCAAAGACATACATACACACCCACATCCATTAAAAAGACAATTCTTTTGTGAGTCAGTGGATTAGACTGAGGCATAGACAGGCTCAGAGAGGACTCTGCAAATCAAATGTGGGTCTTGGGGTCATTCTAGGTCTGGCGCAGAAAGATTTCCATGTTGGGAGACATTTATTACCCTGTTTGGTTTTTGTTTAGTTATTTTAGGCATGTCCTATTCTTCACGACCTCATCTGGGTTGTTTTCTTTTTTCTTTTTTTTTTTCTTTTTTGCAAAGATACTGTACTTGTTTGCCATTTCCTTCTCCAGTTTATTTTTTGGATAAGAAAAACTGAAGCAAACAGGGTTAAATTACTTTTCCAGGGTCATTAGAAGTCATTTAACCTCTAATTTGGCATTTCCCCACATCTATAAAGTAACAATTTATTTATTCAATACCTTTTTTTAAATGCCTACTATGTTAAATGTATTGTGGCAGGTTCCTTTCTGATTTAGGAGGGATACTGGGATAATAGAAATCCTAGAGTCAGAAAAATCTAAGTTAAAATCTCATTTTTGACCCCTATTCCTTCTGTGACCTCTATTAGGTAAGTCATTTAATCTCTGTGGCCCTTAGGCTCCTCATCTATAAAATAAGGGGATTAGACTAGATGGCCTCTGACAGTCCTCATAGTTAGAAATCTAAGATCCTTGGACTTCCAGTGTTCGAAAAAGAAAGTACTAATCTTCAGAAATTTTAGATTCTGGGTTCCTAGTGAATCAGTGCAATCCTGAATTCAAATATAAGAAAGATTCAAAATTATAATTCTGGGTCTTAACTGATAGGTTATCTGACCTTCTCTTTAATCTTGGTCCTTCATGTTCTAATAATTTTATAATAAATAAGAAATGAATATTTAAAAAAACTGATATTTGCTTGTAGGTTTAAAAAATGATTCTCTGGAATGAGGTTTTATGGAAAAATAAAATGACCAATTTATCCCTCCAGAATTTCTGATGTCCTCTTGCTTTAATTTAATGTCCCTCATATGTACCATGCCTTCCTAGAGTCAGAGACACCTTGCATTGTTTAGGAAAGCCAGGGACAGCCTAATGAGATTCTGAACCAGGGACAAATCATACTTCATTACTCTTTCCCTCTCTCTCCTATCAAAACCGGAAGTTCCTGAATGTTCAGAAAAATCTAGCCTGCCTGGGGCAAATGGAGACAAAAAGATAACCAGGGGCCAAAGAAAAGAGACTGCTCAGAAGAAACTAATGGAACTAGTCATTTAAAAAAATTCTCTAGAGTGGAGACATTTAATTTTTTAAAATATGGTACTTATGTGCCTGGCATTGTGTAGAGCTCTGAAGATACATAGATAAAATGAAGAAAACAGTTCTTGTCATCAAGGAGTTTTCATTTTACTAGACAGATAAACCAGTGCATTTAAAGAGGGGACTGAGGCCAGCCTTCTCTCATTCCTTTCCTGGCTGAACTTTGGATTTCTTCAACTTTTATTTTCCTTCACACCCTCACTTTATATTCTTCTATTCAGATTTCTTTCATATATTGTCATCCCCTTCTTGAACATAAACTCTTTGAAGATCTGGACTATCTTTCTATTTGCATTTATATTTCAGTGCTTGGCATATAGTAACCATCTAAGAAATACTATTTGAATGGGGCAGGTAGGTTGTTCAGTGGATAGAGAGCCAGGTCAGGAGACAGGAGGTCCTGGGTTCAAATTTTACCTCAGACACTTTCTATCTATGTGACTGGGGAAGTCACTTAACCCCCATTGCCTAGTCCTCACTGCTCTTCTGCCTCACAACTGATAATTGATATCTATTTTAAGATGGAAGGTAAGGATCATTTTTTTAAATGCTACTTGACTGGCTGATCCATACAGTTCTCCATATTTTTTTAAGCTCAAGAACATCCCTGATAGATTATCCTCTCCTCAGAAGAAAAGCAAAGCAAATAAGAATCCACTTGTTTTCATTAGTTGATAGCCTCTGGAAAGGAATTTAAAAGCTATTAGTTAACTATTGGAAGATCCTCTGGGACTTTGAGGACCATCATCCTCTTTTGCCACAGGGAGTTGGAAGCTGACTGGATCCAGATTTGTGCAGCAAATGACAGTTTCCCAAATAAGGTTTAGTATCAGATGCTAAAAATTCACACACTGTGACACTGAAAACATTCAACTCTATTACCACCAATTGTATCAGACTCTTTTTGGGGTTTTCTTGGCAAAGATATTGGAATGGTTCATCATTTCCTTCCCTAGTTCCTTTTACAAATGAGGAAACTGAGACAAACAGGCTTAAGTGACTTGTCTAAGTCACCCAGGTATTACGTGTCTGAGACTAGATTTGAACTCAAGAAGATAAATCTTTACAAATTCAGGCCCAGTGTTCTATCCACTGTGAACCCAGTTGCCATTTTTGGTCTGTAGCTTATAAAATTAGCCAATCACGAAGTACTTATTAAGTACCAACTATGTGCCAGGCACTTAGTTAGATGCTGAGAATACAAAGAGAAACGAAACAAAGTCTGCTTTCAAGGAGCTCATGTTCTATCAAAACAAATAAAGCAACCAAAACAGTTAACAAGCATTTGCTTTTACAACTAACTTACAATTTCCAAGCATCAGTGTACTATGTGCCAGACATTATTAGCACCCATTAAGTCAATTCTGAAAATGATTTAGTATTGCCAGATCAATGTCCCTCCCTGATCCTGTGATCCTCTCTATTCCCATGAATTGGAAAATTAATCTACATATATGTATATAACTATATGTATAAATGTAAATAATTATGATTTTATTTTTAAAATACAACATATCATAATATATATGAATTATTTTAAATATGTAATGAATTTTAATAAATATGCTTATTCAAGAGAAACAAATTCTTATATGAGCTAGGTCTTGAAATCTATCTCATTGTTTTTTTACCCCTCCCTTCCACCTTTCCCCAAGAAAATAGATAATAAGATATATGAGTGAGTATCTGTAAACAATATTATAGAAAAATTAAAAATTGTCCTAGTCAATGATGAGAAAGTAAAGTGTTTCAGAAGAGAACATTTATTTAATACTGTCATTGGAAAAAAAAAGTCTCCTGGTACTTTTTCACAGTCAAGATGCTAACTCCTCAACCCCAGCTTCCTTATAAAAAGAAATAACATTTGATTCATTTCCTGAGCAGTTTCTACCATACAGGAGAGTCTTTACATTTCATCTTAAATTCTATTTATATATCTTACAAAATGGTCAAAGGCTCTATTAGAAATGAGTGTATTTAGGGATTGGTTGATTCCCACACACCACACCTCATCTTACAGAGATTTAGACTAGTTGTATTATTTTTAAAATGGTGAAACTAGGATTTGATCTCAAACTCTTAGCCTCCAAAGGGAGGTGATAGTGCTACTATATTGCGCCCTGGTCATTTCATGTCTATAGCACTGTGCTCAGTTCTGGGTACCATGTTTTAGGAAAGACATTAAAAAGTTTGAGTGTGTTCAAAGAAAGGCAAGTAGAATGGTGAAGAGTCTTGTGCTGTGCCAAATGAACAGTCATTTAAGGAAATAGCAAAGATTAGCCTGGAGAAGCTAAGACTAATAAAGGGCATTAAAACTGCCTTCAAATGGGAGGTGGCATGGTTTATGGGAAAAACATTGGCCAGGAAGTCAGAAGATATAGGTTCAAATCCAATATTTGATGCCTATTCCCCACACGAACTTGAGTGTAATTTTAACGTCTCTGGGCCTCAGTTTTCTCATTTATAAAATAAGGGATTAGACTAGAGGACCTAGAAAGTAGGCCTTGCCAGCTTTTATCTCTTATCCTACTTGTATTTTTTGTGTTAGTTCCAACTATCATCTATTATCCTATGAAAGTATTTCAAGGATTGTTATATGGAGAGAGGGATTAAATAATGGGGGGGGGTTAAAAAAGGCAAATTTAGGTTTGGATTAAGAAAAAGACTTCCTCATAATCATAGATAGACAAAAGTGGAGTGGACTAACTTGGTAGTAGAAAGTCTTTAAGTAAAAGCTAGATAGCAATTCTTTCTAATTTGCTTGAGAAAAATGTCATCTATTTTTTTAGTTAAGTTTTAAATTACATGACTATTGAGGATCCTTCCATTTCTAAAATTCTGTGATTCCATGAGATCACAAATCCATTGGGGTATTAGATTTTCAGAAAGTATATCCTATTCTCTTCTCTCCCTGAAAATGCTATAATTGAATTACAATTTAATGTTGAGCTTTCTGCCTTTGTGGAGGCTCAATAAAGACTCATCTGATTGACCAATACTTTTATATCTTTTGTGAAACTATGCCTGAAGATATTGTCTTCTATATTACTTGGTGTTTGGTGCTGGCTAATTCTATTCTGGTTCCCTCCCTTCAGTGAGAGGAGGAGTTCATATACATAGCTACAAGAACTGATGAATCCTAACCTGCGACTTTTGACTCCATGAGAATTCCAACAACCTCTGTTCTTCTCTGACCTACTTGGGATTGGTGTATTCAAAGGTCTCTAGAGTCTATTTATTCTAGAATGGTACATTGGAAATAGATCTCTCTGTCTCTCTGTCTCTGTCTCTGTCTCTGTCTCTGTCTCTGTCTCTGTCTCTGTCTCTGTCTCTCTCTCTCTCTCTCTCTCTCTCTCTCTCTCTCTGATTATCCCGGTATAAAACAACACAGCCTCTAACAACCTCAAGTCACCCTGAATCAGCCTGTAGTCAGAATAGAGTTGTCTGCACTTTTAGAGCCATATGTGCAGCTTCCTTTCCCAAAACCATGCCAACGCTGGGTCCAAAAGTTGGCAGCAAGGTGGAAGAATGTCTCCTTGTATCCTTTTCGTGTATGTGAGATTTCAATGATTGTTTGTATGCTATTCATAAATTCTGTATTTAGATGAGAGGTGGATGTGATGGGAATTCTGTTCCTTGAGATCCCTAAATGAACTAACTTCGTATCTTTTACATAAAGTTTCACACAATGAATTCATGCCTGAGTTGGGTTCCAGAAAAGAAGAACTTATCTTTATAAATGAATTTATGTTCTTCCTGTAATAAGAACTTGAAGGCTATGTGGCTCTTTTTGTTTTAGCTGCCAGAAGACTTAAAACCAAATTTATTATCAAAACATTAAAATCTGCTCACCTTTAGAATTGGAACAAATGTACTATTTCTTTTTAATAGGTTTTATTTGTCTTTGAATAGCTTATCTAATCCTGTGTTTTAATCTACAGACAGCCTCAAATCCTTTGAGACGAAGTTAAAAATCTTTTTAAAATTTGATGAATAATAGGAACTACTCTTTTTTAAAAATAACCCTTACTTTCTGTCTTGGAGTCATTACTGTGTATTGGCTCCAAAGCAGAAGAGTGGTAAGGGCTAGGCAATGGGGGTCAAGTGACTTGCCCAGGTTCACACAGCTAAGATTTGAACCTAGGACCTCCCATCTCTAGGCCTGGCTCTCAATCCACTGAGCTGCCCCCAGTAGGAACTACTTTTTATCCAAGAGATGTTTGATCAGCAAAACAAGTAGGTTGGTAACATAGCAGGGCAGAATATGGCCATTTTGATCCTGACCTGGAGTAATCTGTCCCCTCTAGATTCCAGCTGTACTCAAACTTTACCAGCAACTGCTTTGCAGGTATCCTTGTCTCTTCTCCCTTCACCCCCCTCCTCATGCCCTTGGGTGCCTCCTTTTAGCTGCAAGCCTTCTCTTATGAATTAAAATACGATGGTGATAAAAGCCTATTGCTTTGCATTAATGGCCCATCTAATTCTTCAGCAATACCCTCCTTTAAGTCCTAGCAATGGAATTGCACAAGGCCTACAAGATACTGGTTACATTATATTTCTTTAAAATACATAAAAAACTTTCTGCTTCATTGAATACCTAGCCTAAAGAGGAACAGTCTGCTTTTCTTCCAGAATTTCTGTTACTAGATCTGTTGATTAAGGACAATGTTGCCTTCAAAATATCAGCTTTCAGTTTTGTGAACAGAAATGTAGTGAATTGGAAAATGGGGATGAGATCCTTTTCCTTTGTCCTGAGCCTAGCAAGGTTTAGATTAAGTCAGATCCTGCTCTCTCCTTACCAGAAACAAGACACAGCTTGTCAATTCAATGTAGCTGATCATTCAAGAACTGAATTATCAACCTGTTTTGTGGCAGAGACCACTCTGGCAGTCTGGTGAAGCTAATGGAGCCCTTCCCAGAACAATTAAATTAAGAAAATAAAATACATGAAATTAACTAAATATGGGTAACAAAATACTCAGAAAAAAGTTTAAGGACCCCCAAATTAAGAACCCCTGAGGACCCAATATAGCACCCTACCTGTTTTCCTGTGGCAGGTGAGTACGATGAACACTGCCAGGTAGTCACCTGCAAGACTGGGTTGCCTCGGAATCAGTAATCAACACGTTGGCTAATTTATTCTCTCAACAGAGGGATATGTTATGGGCTGTGCACTGCTTCTTTTTATAATCTCTTCTAGAAGAAGGGAAAGAAAGTTGGTACTTGTTTACTATTTCCTCCCCTTTTCCTCTATATATAGACACAGACTTTTGGTCCCCTCCTTGGTCAAACAATCACTAAGTAAACACTGGTCCTGAGTGTGTCTCCAGAAAGTCAAGGGAAGAGCTATTAATTTTAGCAACAAGATCTTCTCGATAGCTCCCACTCATTCTTATCTTCTCCCTGGTCTCAGCTTACTTCCCGGTCCAAGGGTTTCCTTTCGTCTGATTGCCTTCGTTGTAGTTTTTCAATGTTGCCAATGGTGTCACATTTAGTTCTGTCTTCATCCTACTCTAGTCTCTGCTTCCCCAAAACTCCACTCCAAATTCTCAGGGTATTCCTGAGAAAGTATTCAGAAGTAGGAATACCACATAGAGTGAATCACAGCATTGTCTTATTCTTCCAGCTTGATGTAGGAGAAAACGAAATGCTATTGAAAGAAATCACTGCAAAGTAGATGGCATCTTTTGTGTCTCTTCATCACAACTTTAACCATTCCCTGAAGCCCAGTTCTGTATTTCCAACCACTAGGTGGACATCTTCATTTTTCTTCCATACCTTGGGCAGTCTCTCTTTGCACTGCCTGGCCACTCATGAATATGGATTACAGAAAAGGCAGGTTAGGAACATTTCCTTACTCAGGATTTTTCCAAACCCCTCAAATCACAGATCCAGCTCCTATCTCTATCGTCTGACACCAAAGCCAAAGCTCTTTCTATGCATTTTTTTGTGTCTAGTGGCAAGGAGAAAGGTGATCACCAACTTCTTTCACCAGCTCAGATTTGGGTTAACATGATGCGTTGATCCATGCTATGCATAAACACTGCATCACTTCTCTAATCTATATTGAAAGTTCGGGTCAGAGAGATAGTGGAATGGGAAGGAGAAGACAATTATAAGAAGAACTATAGAGATCGAATTGAAAATATTTGGAAACAGATTGAGCTTAATTTAACAACTATTTGCTCAGCACCACAGATAGGGTTTTGGACCTGAAATCAGAAAGAAGTTTTTCAGTCTCAGACACCTAACTGTATATTGTGTATTGAGTTGTTTCAGCTGTGTCTGAATCACAGTAGATCCATTTTGGGGTTCAACTCTTTGTGACTCGATTTTGGCATTTTCTTTCACACAGATACTATAGTGATTAGTAGTGGTTTCCTTCTCCAGCTTATTTTCTAGATGAGGAACTGAGACAAAGTAAAGTGACTTTCCCAGGGTCACACAGCTAATAAGAGTCTAAGGCTGGATTCGAGCTCATGAAGATGAGTCTTCCTGATTCCACGCCCAATGCTCTATCTACTTCAACAACTAGCTGGCCTGATTTAACTGTATGATCCTAGGCAATTCACTTACATTCTCTGAGGTTAAATTTCCTTGATGTTAAAATTAAGGATTGGTCTTGTTGGTCTCTAAAGGTTCTTTTCAGTTCTAAATTTATGATCCTATGAATTGCTATGGGCAAGGTGCTACTTCTGGTGAGAAAAAGAGTAAAATAAAAACAAAACTCTCTATCTCAGAGACAACTCCCTTTCCCAGAAGCCTTGCTAATTCCAAATGTTAACTTGTAAATAACACAGAACTACCAAAGTATTCAGAAAAACCACTCTTTAATCAGGAATAGAGATAGGTTCAATATTCGGACACCACACAGAGTAAAGCTCCTAAAAACCACACAAAGCCAAGGGCTCTGAGACTCTGGGAACCATATCCCTGAGAGAAGGCACTGCACTAGATGCCAACTACCTCCCCCCCAGGAGAAGACATCATGCTAGATGCCAACTCCGAAAAGGGACAGAACTTCAGGGTCTCTCATACCCTCTGGAGAACTGGGTGTGGTGAGCCTGCATAGACAAACTACAAACAGGTTGCTGATAGGTTTGCAGTCAGCCTCAGGGGTATCAGGGAGCAGTCAGCTGTGATAATTATAAATGAAAAGGTCAAATTAAGAACTGGGATTCCTGAGAAAACTTTAACATGTTAAGAGAAGCCTCCAAAACAAATAAAAGCACTCAACATTTTACTATGTCCACAGATCCCACCCACACTAGGGGTTCCAACAAGTTTTAGGTCTTTAGTTCAAACCAAAACAAATGTGCCCAGTACTGGGGTTTCTCCAAAGGGCAGGTGTAAAATTGAGGCATCCAGATTTCCCCAGGTGAAAGTGATCTCACCCTCCTCAAATTTCGAAGAGAATTTCTTTTATTTAGTCCTTTATATTATAGTCATTTGTTCACTTATTTCCTACTTTATGACTGGATTACAGCCTTACTAAAGAGCAGAAAATGCATTTGTGCTATGATTGTGTCCGCCAAATCAAGCAAAATGCCTTGGCCACAGTAGGTGCTTAATACATTTGTGGAACTGAATTAAATTGAACCTGAACTCCATTGGAGAAAAGTGACAATACCAAAATAAGATTATAAGCTTTTAGACTACAAAGAATCATAAACCACCATTTCTAGAGGGCAATTCAGACATCCAATCTAACTATATAATTTTCCAAAGGAGGAAACTTGGGCCCAGAGAAATCAAATAACATGTTAAGGTTCATACAAGTGATAAGTTTTGGAGCTGTGATTTAAATCAATCACCTGACTCCAAGCTTATCTTTGACCTCTAACTTTATTTTGACAAAGACCATGATTTCATCCATACAACTCTTCCTTCCACCATTCTAAACTACAACACTTCTTTGTCATTGGAAGTAGATGAAATGCACACCTGTTGCTCAAAATAGTCATCATCTGGTGGCCAACCATCTAGGATTGAGCTTCCCTAAACATAGTGAGGCTTGTCTGATGACAATAATCAGATGAGATTACATAGAGAGATAAATGTTCATACAGTACTTAAAAGTTTTGCTTAAAACACTGTTTTGCAAACTTTTTATTTACTCTCTCTCTCTCTCTCTCTCTCTCTATATATATATATATACATATATATATATACATACATACACATATGCAATCTCATTTGAGCTTCACAAAAGCCCTAAGAATCAAGCTGTACTATTATCTTCTTTTTTACAGATGAGGAAACTGAGGCTGAGAAGTTAAATAATTTAGCTGGAATTACTAAGCTAGTAAATCTCCAATGTTCCTGACTCAACGTCCAGCACTAGGCGTTATGGCTTAACAATAGACACATAGTCCATCTGGGGATCCATACTCTGAACCCTCCCAGCTAGATAGAGTCTACTAGAACTGCTGCTTCCCTGACATAGCCTTGCAGATTCTAAAATCATCTCTCTACATGAAGACATTAGAAGAGGACTGTGAGTGATAGATGTCTGGTGATGCCTAAGTGAATATGCTGTCAGTCATGTTACTGGGGAATACATTAAAGAAAGAGGTAAATGGTACATGAGTTATAGGCCTTATGACTAAACTCATAAAAGCAGAGTTTACAGATAGAAAATTGTTTTGATAAAAGGGCTGAAGCTGAATAAAGTGACATGTCACAGGAAAGCCACTAAATGTTGTATTTGAATAAATTCTCCAAACCGAAATAGACTAGAAGCTTGGAAAAGAGGAGGATGTGGAAAAGATGATCCACTTTAAGATGAAAGAAAAAGGGTCCAGAGACTCCCAGAGCAGAGAAACCCAGGCTTGTGTTCCTGATCAGGAGTGGAGGGGGTTCAGAGGACTCTTCAGTGCTAGAAGAGATCTTAGAGACTATCTGCTTCATCTTTCTCATATGCAGATGAGAACTGAGGTCATGGTTAAGGGACTTTCTTAAGGTCACATAGTTCATAATTATTTTTTAAACCCTTTCCTTCTATCTTAGAACTGATAGGACATATCGGTTCCAAGGCAGAATAGTAGGGGCTAGACAATTGGGATCAATTGACTTACCCAGGATCACACAGCTAGGATGTGTTGAGGCTAGATTTGAACCCAGAACCTCCTGTCTTCAGGCCTGGCTATCCACTGAGCCACCTAGCTGTCCCATGACTGAACCCAAATTTGAACTCAGATTCTTAGAAACCTAGACCTTGCAGCAACAGGGAGGGTTGGAAAGAGTGTTGAAAGGAATTGAAATCTGAAGAAAAACTATTCATTACTTTATCGTTTTTCTGAAGGCCTGCTCTATAAACCAATAGCTCCATGAATCTTATTTCTCTACAGTCACTTTCCCCCAATAGAGTTCATTTTTAATTTAATTCTAACATTCATTTAAAAATTGTTTTGAGTTCCCAATTTCTCCTCTCCCACTCCTCTTAGATCCATTGTGAAGGCAAGAAATATAATATCGATTATACACATGAAGTCATGCAAAACATATTTTCATTCAATTTAGGTCAATTCTACAAATGTGTTAAGCACTTACTGTGGCTAAGGTATTTTGCACATGAACAAAGATGTGATGGAGAGATTATGTCTAAGGGCTAGAAGCAACCCTATCTTAAACTTCTCTGTGCAAAATTGAGGAAGGAAGCATTAGGAAGGAGTTAATTTAGGGATCATGTACTTGTAGGGGCAGGTAGGTGGCACAGTAGATAGAGTGATGGACCTGGAGTCAGGGAAACTTACCTTCATGAGTTCAACTCTGGTCCCAGACACTTTCAAGTTGTGTGCAAGTCAATTCACCTCATTTGCCTCAGGTTCCTCATCTGTAAAATGAGCTGGAGAAGGAAATAGCGAACCACTCCAATATCTGTGCCAAGAAAACCTCAAATGGGGCCACAAAGGATCGGACATAACAGAAAACGATTAAATGACAACTTGAAGAAAACCACAGAGCCTAGTAGGTAGGTGGTGGGGAAGAGAGAATTCCAAACATTGGATAAGAATGAAAAGGCAAAGAATTAGGAGGTGGAGTGTCCTGTGTGACAGACAGCAAGGAAGGAAGGTGTTGCTTGATCTTAATAAAGCATGTGAAGAAGAGTAAAATATTAAAAGATTGCAACAGTAAGAAGGGGCCAGGATGGGATGGACTTCACATGCCAAACAAAGGCTGTCTCCTGAAATGTTCAGTCCCAGCTACTTTTTGCTCCTCTCTTCTCAGCCCTTCCTATCTGTTCTCTTTCCACTGGAGAGATGGATTGACAGTTTCAATCTGCTGCTGTAAAGTGCCTGAAGCTCCTCAGAGAAAAAGGCCTACAGGATATAAAAATAACCTGGGAAGACAATTACAGTTAAGCTGCAGGGGGAAAATGTTCAAGCTCCCTTCCTTCCCACCTTCAAAAAAAAAAAAACACCCAACAACTCTAGGATCCAGTTTTGGGTAGAGGACTAATTTACATTCTTTTAAAATTTGGCACAAAGAAGTTATTGTATTTGAGTAAACAAATTGGGAGATTAGAGGGGATTATTTAACAGAACTGCCCCAACCTAGTAGTGATTGCACCAGATTCTAATAATTCTGGTATAAAAGGAAAGTTAATAAAGAAAAAGAAGCAAATTTGCCTGGTGACAGAAATGAAAATAAAATATGATTGGCTTTGGGTCTAGTCCCAGAAAAAAAAATCCCTCTAGAGTTTCTTCATAAATGCAGGTAGCTAACATTTATGTATTGCATTTAGTTTTGCAAAACACTTTTCATACATTATCTCATTTGAGACTTGGAAAAACAATCTTATACATCTGATGTTAGATGAGGAAACTGAAGTTCACAGAAGTCTAGTGACTTGCTAATATTGACAAAGCTAGAAAATGTCAAAAGCAATATCGAAATCCAGAATGATCTATAGTCAAGATCCAGAAGTCTTTCTATGGTCCCTTGCTTGTAATGTCTTCCTCTAGAATTCCCAGTTCCATGTTCATTTCTCTTCTTTTCCTTCTTCTTCCAGAGTAGGATGTGATCATGAAAGGTTGACTGCCCAGATCAGTGCTGGATTTAGCTTGTGTAACATCCCAACCTTTCCCTGGAATTCTTGGGTTCTACCCACTGTGAACTACTTCATATGAGTTCTAGATGAACACTCTCCAGGATTTTCTCTACTCTCTCTCTTTCTCCATAGATATCAGGAGTTATGACATTTTATCCTCTGTCAATCTGTGATAAGAAGTCCTCTGTACATATGAATAGTACACTGGTTGTCTCACATAGAATGATTGTTTTTTTAAAAATTAAATTCTAATATTTTAATTCAAATTTATTTTGTTTCAAATTTCCTTCTTTCTCCACTCCCATCTCCCATTAAGAAGTAAGAAATTAAAAAAAAACTTACAAATTTGAAAACATGCAAAACAAATTTCCACATTATCTATAGTCTGAAGGAAAAAAAAAAAGAAGGAAAAAATGCTTTAATCTGAAGTATGATTCCACCAGTTCTCTATCTGGAGGTTGTTAGGATTAAAATTCTCTGGAGACTGTACATTAGTTTATGATTATTTATTCAATAGTAAAGATCTATTTCTATCTAATCCGAGTTTGCTGCTCCTGTCTCCCTTCACTAGCCAAAAGTAACAGTGCCAGCAAAAGTTAAAAAACCCACATCTCCCTGCTTCCTAGCCAAAGACCAAGCAGGAGCTGCCGCAACCAGGAAAATCTCCTGACCAAGGGAGAGCCAAAAGCCAAAAATCCCTTTTCCCTTCCCTTTTTTTATGAAGCCATCGATGCCACTCCTTTTGGGTCTCACTGGTTAGACAGACGCCAGGAGTCCTGAGGGACAAGATGCAAGCCTCTTCAGAAGCGAGGGAACCATGAGGTCTCTGGTGTCCTCCAATGGTACACATGTGTGCCCAGTCAAAGGGTGGGGCTGAGACCTTGGACCACAATGAATTTTCAAAACTTCCCTTTTAAAAAGGAAAGAGGGGTATAGATTTATGTTAATTTCACTCAGGGGGGTAGCATTTTATTTTATAATTGTGACGGGTCATTGTCTTGGTCAGAATAACTAAATCTTATAGTGTCTCATATAACAAAATTTGTATAGCTGTTCCCCAATTAATAGACATTCCTTTATTTCTTATTTTTTGTCACCATAAAAAGCTGCCATAAATAATTTTGTCCATGTAAGTCCTTATTCTTTTTTCTCTTTGGGCACATTAGCCTAGTAGTAGTATTGCTGGGATAAAGGGTAGTTACAGGTTAATAGATTTTTGGTAAAATTCCAAATTACTTTCAAGATAGGCTGGACTATTTCACAGCTCTACCAGAAGTACAATGTCTTTTCCCACACATCTCTGCCCGAATTTGTCGTTTTTCTTTTCAGCCATCTTAGCCACTATGATTGGTATGAGAAGACACCTCAGAGCTATTTGCATTTGCTTTCCTTCTAATTATGAGTGATTTAGAATATTTTCCATGACTGTTGATAGCTCTGATCTCTTCTTCTGAAAACTACTTGTTTATATCCTTTGATCATTGACAACTGGGGAATGACTCTTATTCCTTTGACTTTGCCTCAGTTTCCTATAAAATCGAGAAATGAAACCTTTTTCAGAGAAACTTATTGCAATGATATTTGCTACTTTTCTTCTAATTTTAGTTGCATTAGTTTTATTTGTGAAAAGACTTTTTAATTTATGTATTCAAAATTATTCATTTTACCCCTATGAACCTTTCTATTTGTTTCTTAGTAAACTCTTTCCTTATCCGTGGATATGACAGGTATTTTCTTCTATCATTCACTAATTTGCTTCTGATATTGTCTTTTATGTCTAAATCATATACTCATTTTGAGTGTAGCAAAGTATACAGTAACATGTTGGTTACTTCTCAATTTTCCAAGAAATTTTTGTCAAATAATGAGTTTTTACCCCAACATCTGGTTCCTTGGGTTTTTTAAACACTGGATTATTGTACTTAGCTGCTTCTGTATATTGTGTTCCTAATCTATTCCATTGATTAACCTCTATTTCTTACCTAGTATTAAGTTGTTTTAATGATTAAAACTTTGTAGTATAGTTTGAGATCAAATGTTGCTGAACCTTACTCTTTAACTTTCTTTTTCATTGCTCTAGTTGATAATTCCTCCCCCATAAAGTAATTTCTGGGTGCTCTAATGCATATGATATTGAATGAGTAAATTAATTTTTTTAACTTTATTCTATTTTGCTTACTATCTCTGAGTGGGAGGAACTCTGAAAGGGAGGGAGAATCAGAAAGAAAGGAGAGAATTTCGAACTCAAAACTTAAAAAAAAAATGATGTTAAAATTGTTTTTACATGTAATAGAGGAAATAAGTAAATTAATATAAGTTTTATTGTCATTTCAATTATATTGATGTGGCCTACATACGAGAATGAATATTTCTCCATTTACTTAACTCTATCTTTATTTATGTGAAGAGTATTTTTTAATTGTGCTCATATGATCCCTGGGTGTGTCTTGGCAGGTAGACTCCCAAGGATTTTATCCTATAGTAATTTTAAATGCAATTCCTCTTTCTACCTCTTTTTGATAGATTTTAATGGTAATATATAGAAATACTGATAATTGGGGCAGCTGGGTAGCTCAGTGGATTGAGAGTTAGGCCTAGAGACCGGAGGTCCTAGATTTAAATCTGGCCTCAGACACTTCCCAGCTGTGTGACCCTGGGCAAGTCACTTGACCCCCATTGCCTACCCTTAGCACTCCTCTGCCTTGGAACCAATACACAGTATTGACTCCAAGACGGAAGGTAAGGGTTTAAAAAAATAAAAGAAAGAAATACTGATAATTTGTGTGGGCTCATTTTATGTCTTGCAACTTTGCTAAAGTTTTAGTTGACCTTCCAGATTCTCTAATTTTACTACCATATCATCTATCTAGAAATAATTTTGTTACCTCATTGCCTGTGTTTAATCCTTAATTTTCTTTTTCTTGTCATATTGCTAGTTAGTATGTCTATTATAATAGTGAACAATAATGGTTATAATGAACACTCTTGCTTCATGTCTGATCTTACTGGAAAGGTTTCTAGTTTATTATGCATAATTCTTGCTGTTGGTTTTAGATATATGTTACTAATTTTAATAGAAGTATCATTTATTCCTATATTTCTTGTCTTTTTAACAGAAAAAAAATGTTGTATTTTGTCAAAAACTTTTTCTGCATCTATCAAAATAACTGTGTGATTTTTATTGTTTTTATTATTAATACAGTCAATTATGCTTATAGATTTCCTAATATCAAATTAGCTTTGCATACCTCATATAAATCCAGCCTGGTCATTGTGTTTGATCTTTGTAATATACTGTTGTAATCTCCTTGCTATTGTTTTATTTAAAAATTTTGCATCAATATTCATGAAGGAGATTTATTTCTTTCTCTGTATTGGTTTTCCCTGGTATAAATATCGAAATCAAAATTGTATTGTAGAAGGAATTGGCAAGACTCTTTACTTATTTTTTCAAGCAGTTTATATAGCATAGGAATTAATGGTTCTTTTAAAAGTTTAGTAGAATTTTTTTATAAATTCATCTGTCACTGAGGTTTTTTTCTTAGGGACATTATGGTTTCTTAAATTTCTTTTTTTTTCTAAGATAGGATTATTTAAATATTATGTTTTCTTTTCTATTAATATGGGCAATTTACATATATATGCCCACATATATATTTGTAAATATCCATTTAATTTTATTGTCAGTTTACTGGCCCATAGTTGGGCAAATTAGTGACTAATAATTACTTTTATTTTATCTTCATTGATTGTCAGTTTACCTTTTTCATTTTTGATACTAGTAATTTATTTTTCATCTTTCTTTTCTTAAACCAAATTAATCAATGTTTTATTTTATTTTATTTTTTCCCCTAATACTAGGTGCTAGTTTTAT
Organism: Gracilinanus agilis; assembly: GCF_016433145.1. Classification (NCBI taxonomy): domain Eukaryota; kingdom Metazoa; phylum Chordata; class Mammalia; order Didelphimorphia; family Didelphidae; genus Gracilinanus; species Gracilinanus agilis. The sequence goes on along the minus strand of NC_058131.1, from coordinate 227,074,734 downwards.
TTATTAGATCAACGAGATTAAAAAAAACTTTTAATTCTATTAATATTTCCTTTGATATCAATTAAATTGATTTTGTTGTTTAATTGGGAGTTTGAAATTGCTGTTTTTCTAGGATTTTAAAAATTGTACTCCCAATTCATAACTGTAGTTTCTCTTCTTTATTTATGTTTAAAGATAAAAATTTCCTCTGAGTATTGTTTTACCTGAATCCCTCAAATTTCAGTATGTTGTTCCATTATTTTTAATTTATTGATTTTTTTCTATGATTTCTTCTTTGACCTACTCATTCTTTAGGATTATGTTATTTAGTTTCCAATTAAGTTTTAATCTATGATTCAAAATTCCTTTATTGAGTACAAAAAAGCACAACTTTAATATTTTTTAATAATATTACTAATATTTCTGCTTTTCTGCATTGATTTGTGGGATTTTTATGCCTTAACAAATGGTCAATTTTTGTAAATGTGTCATTCACAGCTGGGGAATAAATATACTCATTTCTATTCCCATTCGATATTCTCCAGAGAATCTAACTTTTCTAAAATTCTAATCATTTCCTAAACTTCTTTCTTATATATTTTGTGATTAGATTTATCTAGATCTTGGAAGAGTAAATTGAGGTCCTCTACTATTATAGTTTTACGGTCTATTTCCTCCTATAATTCATTTACTTTTTCCTTGAAGAATTTGGATGCTATGCCATTTGAGGTATATGTATTCAATATTGATACTAATGGACTGCGAATGGTAGAAAATGTAGTTTCCTTGATATTCTCTTTTAATTATCTGCTTTTAAAGATATTAAGGAATTCTATTTTTGCTTTTGCTTTGTCTTAGATCATGATTGTTACCCTTGCCTCTTTTTAATTCAATTCTTGAATAATAGATTCCACTCCAGACCCTAATTTTAACTATATGTAAAAGTTTCTGTTTCAAATGTATTTATTGTAAACTATATATTTTCAATTTCTAGTTTCTAAATTTTTCTTCTTTTGTCTTCCATTTTATGATTCAGTTCCTCCCATTCATATTCATAGTTATGTATTTTTCTCCCCATCCCATTCTCATAGTCATTCTTCTTTTTTACTCTATTCTCTCCTCAAGACTCTATTTTACTTCTGATCACTCTGTCCATCATCCCCTTTCTATTAACCACTTACCCAAATTTCTTTAATTAGCTGTGTGTCCATGTATATTTTCTCTCTTTGAACTAGTTCAGATGAGAGTCTAGATTTTGTTGCTCATCCACCCTATTCTCCTCTCCATTGTAAAAACTTTTCCTTGAGCGCCCTATTTATGAGATAATTTCCCTCATTCTTCCTCTCTTCCTTCCTCTGTTAGGATGTCCCACTTTCTTTATTCTTTTGAGATCATCACAACATAACAAAACTATATCATGCCCATTGTGGATGCATTTTACCAGTGCTAGTGATGAGAAGTTACATATATCATCTTCTCATTTAGAAAAGTGTATAGTTAAACCTTGTAGTCTCTTATGATTTCTCACTTATATTTACCTTTCTATACCCCATTTGAGTCTTATGTTTGAATATCACATTTTCTATTCAGTTCTAACCTATTCATCAGGAACACTTGAAAGTCTTCTATTTCATTAAATATTCTTTTTTTTTCCCTATATGATTTCATCCGTGTATATCTTTCTATTCAAGTGTGATTTCTATATGTGATATATTGTCAGATTCTGGTTTCTAATCCATTCTGCTCTCTCTTATTCCACTTTCTTGGTGAGTTCATCCCATAAAAAAATAAAATAAAAGCATTAATTAACCTCTTACTCACTTAATAGTGGAAATAAAAGAGATTATCAGGGAAACTACATTTTGTGAAAAGGTATTATGGAAAATGAATTAATACCAATATTGAATATTTGTGTATTACATCAATCAAATGTCATAGCATCCAAATTATTTTTAAAATTTTTTCCATTTTTCATTGTCTTGCAAAACACACTTCCATAATGGTCATTGTTGTAAGAGCACACTCAAACAAAAATAAAACCCCCAGATAAAACCAGATACACTGACATGAAAGTTGACTCCAACAGTTCTTTCTCTGGGGGTGGATAATATTACCCATTATGTCTTTTAGGATTATCTGAGATCATTGCATTGCTGAGTAGCCAAGTTTTCCACAGGTAATCATTGTCCAATATTGCTGTTATTGTGTACGGTGTTCTCCAAGTTCTGCTTATTTTGCTCTGCATCAGTTCCCACAGATCTACTTAGCTTTTTCTGAAATCATCTTGCTTATCATTTCTTATAACACAATAGTATTCCATTACCAACATGTGCCATAATTTGTTCAGTCATTCCCCTCAATTTCTAATTCTTTGCCACCACAAAAAGAGCAACTATAAATATTTTTGTACAAGAAGATCCTTTCCGCCTTTTTTATTATCTCTTTGGGATACAGACCTAGTAGTGGTATTACCATATCAAAGGGTATGTATAATTTATAGCCTTTTGGGTATAGTTCCAAATTGCAGAATGGTTGGATCAGTTTGCAACTTCACCAACAATGCATTAGTATTCCATCTTTTCCACATCCCCTCCAACATTTACCACTTTCTGATAGTCAATAAAGTGTTATTTCAAAATTGTTTTAATTTGCATTTATCTAATCAAGAGTGATTAAAACATTTTTTCATATGATTATTGATGGCTTTGAGCATCCAGATTCTTGAAGGAAAAGTTAAACGAGCTATAGAAAGAAATATACAGAAAAATCACAATAGGTGATCTCAATTATTTCTGTATTTCTGGTCCATATCCTTAGCTTTGATCCTAGTTCCTTTGCCGTCTAGAATATCATATTTCAGGCCCTCTGTTTCTTTTTTAGAGGTAGCTGAAAATATCTCTCTGGTTCTAAGATATCTATTCAGTTTTTTATTATAATTTCTTGAAATATGATGTCAAGGCTCATTTTTGTTTTTGACTTTCAGAGAATTGAGTGATTCTTAAATTATCTGTTCTCAATCTATTTTCCAGGGCAATTGTTTTTCCTATAAATTATTTTGCATTTTCTTCTATTTTTTTCCGTCATGGCTTTGTTTTAATGTTTCTTGACATCTCTTGCAGTTATTAAATTCCATTTGGCCAATTCAAATTATCAGAGAGTTACATTCTTCAGTGAATTTTGTACCTCTTTTACCATTTGGACAATTCTGAATTTATAAGAGTTATTTTCTTCAGCATTTTTGTACCTCTTTTACTAAGCTACTGATTACTTTTCATAATTTTCTTCCAACTTCTCATTTCTTTTCCCAATTTCTCCTTTGCCACTCTGATTTTTAAAATCATCTTTTACTCATTTTTTTTCTTTTTTGGCTCTTTCTTTGACTCTTCTAGGAATTCTTGTTGGGCTTATGTCCAATTTACATTTTTCTTTGAGGCTTTGATTGGTAGATGTTTTTAAGTCATTGTGTTCTTTGTGTCTGTCTTAAGAATAGCTTCTTTTGATCAGGTTCTTTTTGGTTTGCCCACTTTTCTAGTGTACTTCTTGTATTTGTACTCTATGTTAGTGTTGGGCTCTACTCACCTGTGATGGGTTTGGAGTGAGATTTAAGCTTCTGTCTTTTAGATTCTTTTGATGTTTTCTTTGATGAATCTGGGTGTCTACAAGTTTTTAGTGCTTCCAAAGTTGTATGATCCATGTAGAGGTCTATTTATTCCTCTCTTAGTCTTTACTCTACAAATCCCATAGAATAGTCATGGGCAAACTATGGGCTATGGGCCAGAAGCAGGCCCCCTTGGAATGTTCTATCCAGCTGTGCAACATTATTCCTAATCTGAGGAATACAACGAGTAGGATACAATACAATGAAATTTCGAAAGAGTTACCTTAGAAACAGACTGACAGATGAGCATTTCCTTTCCTTTGGCCCCCTCTTTAAAAAAGTTTGCTCATCACTGCCATAGACTCTTGCAAGACTCATTTATTGTTATCCCTCTGAAAAGTTCTACAGGTTCAGAGTGATGAATAAATTTACCTTTTGATTTTGGTCTCTTGCCCTAGTTTATTCCACTACAGAGTTATATGTGGGACTAAAGTTTACAGCTGAGCCTCCATTCTATTCTTTTTTTTACAACTATATCTTTGGAATGTGTATCTTGCTCCTTAGACAAATAAGGGCCCCTAATCCCTTGTGACCATGCCTGATCTTCTCCATTCTAGAACTAGGTCTGGAATTATGTAATGAGTAACAAAGCTGTCAGATGACACCAATTCCTGCTTCTTCATAGTACAGGTGTCCCCTGGGAAGTCTTTTTGCCCCAATTTTTAGTCTCGTTACTATCCCTGGGTATATATATCAAGCATAATGCTCTTTGGCACCTTATTCTCAGCCTGAACTATTAATGATTTAATAGTCATTTTGGATATATTATCCTATATCCTGATCTCTGCTCCCCAAAGAACCCTGGGCCAGAATTGAATTTAAATGAGGCAGAGTGGCACAAGTTATTAGCTGCACTCTGCCTTCTAAAGTCATCAAAGTTCAGTGGCAAGACAAAAATCAGGATGACTGGGGTGGCCTGGAATGCAGTGGATGATCTTGGAATCTTTGATGACTGACCAAACTCTAAGAGTTTCACAGTGACTGCTTTAGCTGCCTTCATGGCCTTTAGAACAAATTATCCCATTCTCACTGGGAGAAGAGATAGACACTCCTCCAACTCACTGATGGCGTTTGAGGCTTATTGCTTACCTTCAACCTGGTTTAGCCTGCCTTTGAGACAGTTTTATCAGGGTGTGGCTGCTGTACATACTACACTATCTGGGAGCCACAGGTGAGAGTCGAATGTCAGATGAACCCCAAAGTTCATCTGGTAAGTGAGCAGCCCTATGTACCTAAGAATACAGTTCTGTATAATAATATACTTCATTATTACTGTATTTAAAGTTGATATCATCTTACTGCATGTTTAATTTATCAATTAAGCTTTATTATGTTTATGTATATACAAGAAAATCATGTTATATACGGGATCAGCATGTATGCACTTGTATTCAAGGTTTCAGCTATCTGTGGTAGATCTTGGGATGTACCCCCTCACTTATGGGGACCCTACTGTAGTCAGCTTCTTTTTTTCAATTATCTTCATTGATTTGCCTAGGCAAAAATATTTTATGTTTGTGAAATTAAAATGGTCTGGTTTTATGTACCCCTCTGTCCTTTATTGAGGGGTGGGTTAGTAGAGGGGAGAGTTAGTAGAGAAGAGGGAGGGAATGGTGCCAGAGGAGAAGGTTGGAATGCTAACAAGGGCACAAGTAGGGAGGTTTAGCCTTTGCAGAAAGAAGAATCGCTACATCCTCTGAGACAGGAGCAAAGGAGATGATAAGTAAAGAAACAAAAGATTTGATGGGCAAAGTGGGAAAAATGCTGCCTCTTATATTCAATATTATAATACCAAACCATTTACTACTACAAACATATTTGCTATTCCCTGAAGCTACTAAAATGTAGACTGTCTTGGATGAGAGTGCTAAAATGATTCTTTAACCACTTTTGGACAACTCATTGGCAAGCCAGTGTTGGATAGAAAAAGCTGTCATTTCTCAGCTCTCATCACCACGTGGGGTTTTAGAAAAACAAAACTCTAAATGCAATACATGAAGCATTGTGCTAATATGAACAAAGTTGCCCAGCATGGAAGTCCTGGATAAAGGGCTGCCTCACCAGCCCAGCCCACAGAGGGTTGAGGTTCATGGGAGTCTCACTTCCCCTAGGGCAAGTTGTCTCCAGGCTTCTGGAAGGAAATGTGGTTTGGCGGAAAGGGCCTGGGAGTCCTACTTTCTAAGCCAAGATTGCTCTTGGCATTTCTATTTTGGCTGGGAAGTAAATGCTTAGGCTAGTCTAGGCATCCACATTTACAGAGGATTCAAGATATGCAAAGTGTCTTGTTCTGTGAAGTAGGTAATACTTCTGTTATTCCCTGGTAGCAGTGGAGAGGCTGCTGGACTCAGAGACAAGAAGATTTGAGTCAAATCCTCCCCAACACACTTTCATTGTTGTGTGACCCAGGGCAAATCACTTGACTTTTATCAGCCTTAGTTTCCTCGTTTGCAAAATGGGTATAAAAATACATAGTACCCAGGAACTATGAGCCTTCTCTTTTCTCTGTATACTCTCTCATTTGGTGATCTCATCAGTTTCAATGGGCTAAATTACCATTTCTATGCAGAAGATTCTTAGCCTTTCATGTCCAGTTTAGGTCTCTATTTATATTTAATTACATGTTGGACATTTCAAACTACAGGTGTTGTAGACATCTCAGGCTTAACATATCAAGCAGTTGCATAGAGTATTGGATTGGGACTTGGAGTAAGGAAAACATGGGTTCAAATCCTGCCTCAGACACTTCTTAGCTTTTTGACTTTAGTCATTCTGTGCCTTCCTTTCTCCGTTTGTAAAATAAAGAGATTGAACTTGATGATTTGTGTTATTTGGAACCCTGGGGGTCCCGTTTAAAAGTATTTCATAGACTTCCTGTGGACATGTGGGGGACTTTGAAACTACAATTTTCGTGATCCAATGGGTTTCCAGTTTTGGGCATGGTGCCGTCCAACGTATAGCGCAGCTTAAATTCGGAGGTCGGCCTTGAGACGACCTCTTTGGGTACTAAGGAAGATGGGAGGAGATGAGGACAGGTAGCATTTTTAAGAATAGTCAGGCATGGTCATATATACTTTTACCAACATGGCCGTGGAAATTAAAAAAATATTTTTCCTCATAATATCAGCCTTTATCATTTTTAATCCTTACAGCTTCCAAAAGTTTCTTCCAACCCTAAAATTATAATCCTATAAGCAAAATATAATCCATATGATCATTCCTCCCTCCACCCAAAACCCCTACCCTCTTCTGAATTTTCTTATTATTGTCAAAGGTCATCCTTCAAGTCTCTCATGTTCACCCAAAAAAAAAAGTCTCTCATCTTCACAACCACAACACAAAAATTACTCAACTTTTTTCTCTCATTCACTACACAAATCCGGTGGGTTGTCAGATCTTGTGTTTCACTTCTTTCCAGTCCAGTAGGACTCTTCATGACCCCATCTGGGGTTTTCTTGGCAAAGATATTGGAGTGGTTTGCCATTTCCTTCTCCAGATCATTTTATAGATGAGGAAACTGAGGCAAACAGGGTTAAGTGACTTGCCCAGAGTCATACAGCTAGTGAGTGTCTGAGACCAGATTGGAACTCCAAAAGATGGGTTTTTCTCAACTTAAGGCCAGTCCTCTACTGCTATGCAACCTACTTGCCCATCAAATCTTGTACTTTCTTTGTTTTCATCTCTTACATGTATCTGGGCTTCTCTCTATTCATATCCATGACATCTTAGTTTAGTGCTTATCACTTCTCCCTTGACAAGGAAAGGAAATACACATTTATACACGTCCTATTATTTGTCAAGGTTTATACTAAAAGCTTTGCCTATATTATCTCATTTGATCCATGTAGATTAAAAAAATGATCCATATAGATCAAATGAGAAAATATTTGCAAAGCTCTTAGTTCAGTGTCTGTCACATAGTAAATACTGTGTAAAATGTTAGTGATTATTTTCAAAGAAGGTACTGATATTATCCACATTTTATAGTTGAGGAAACTGAGATAGAGGTTAAATGACTTGCCCAGGGTCATACTGCTAGTAATTTTATAAGACTGGATTTGAACTCATATATTCCTGACTTTAGTTCCAGCACTAGCTTTGTACTACCACCTAGCTGACCCCAGCTATTGTAACAGAATTCTTTTTTGTAAATCCTTACCTTCCTTCTTAGAATCCATACTATATGTTGATGCCAAGGCAGAAAAGTGGTAAGGCTAGGCAACAGGGATTAAGTGACTTGCCTAGGTTCATGGCTAGAAAGTGTTTGAGGCCAAATTTAAATCCTAGACTTCCTTTCTCTAGGTTCTCAAACCACTGTGCTTCCTGACTGCCCCCTGCAATAGATTTCTAATTGCTCTTCCTGAATCAAGCATTTCTCCATTGAGATCTCCTCTTCCCCTTCCCCCAATAGACTCTAGTGACTCCCTATCATTATATCAAGTAAAGTTCTTTTCTTGGCATTTTAAAGTTCTTTAATGACATTGACAATGATAATTAACATTTATGTAGCACTTACTATGTGCCAGGCATCATGCTAAGCACTATACAGTTAATTTAGCACTTCCTATCTTTTCAATCTTTTTACATTCAAATACCTTCCATGTATTCTACAACCCAGCCATATTGGTCTACTTGCTCTCCTTTGAACATCAGGCTCTAGTATCCATCTTTTTGCCTTCACACTGGCCATGCTGCCATACCTACAGGTGTTCTTCCATTGAACTTTCAATTCTTAAGAATCCCTGGCTTCTTATAAGAAATTAATTCAAATATTGTCTCCTTCCCCAGACGCTAGTCCCATATTCTTTAAAGTGATCTTCCATTTACTCTTGTGTATTCCGACATCTACGTGTATACTCTCCTTGAAGGCAGGCACTGTTTTCTTTTACTTTGTACTCCCACCTCTAATGTTTTAAACCAAAGATCTAAATGTGTCTCTCCTTGCCTCAGCCCACATTCTGGAGTTTTCTTATACTTTATCTCCTCGCCTCCCCCAGAAACTCTGTGATATAGTTGTCAACTCTGGTCTCAACTGTTCCTCTAACAAGATGCTCCATCTCCAAATTCTGGGCATTTTTTCTGGCTATTCTCTGTGCCTGGTAAACTCTCCCTCATCATCTCCTCTCACCTTTTCTTTTTTCCTTTTGGAACTAACTAAAACTCTACCTTTTACATGAAGCTTTTCCCCAATCTCAATCTTCCTTTACCATTTTGCATTTCTCTTGTTGATTATCTTCAATGTCTCCTGTCTGTATCTTGTTCGTACATAATTGTTTCCATCTTATCTCCTGCATTAAACTGTGGCTTGCTTGAAAGCAGGGACAGTCTTTTGCTTTTCATAGTTTTTCCAGCATTTAGCACAGTGCCAGGGACATGGTGGACATTTAAATGTTTTTTTGACTGACTGGCTTATCCATGTAGGGAGTCCCCAATAAGAAAACTCTATCAATGTAGCTCACAGAGTATTCTGCAACCTACAGTCTTATATAGTTGCCTGAGTTACTAAGAGATGGAATGATTTGCTCAGGGTCACATAGTCACTATATGTCAGAAGCAAGACTAGCACCTCCCACTGATTCCTAATTTCAAGGTTGGTCTTCTCTTCACTATATAATAGTGAATATATAGTGAGTATAAAGTTTCTCCTCCTCCTCTTCTTCCTCTACCTCTTCTTTCTCATTTTCCTCACTCTTAACACCACCATCATCATTATTCTTATTTCATGCATCAGAGAGGTTAGATCATAAAGAATTCAAACCCAGATCTCTTTTCATTTGATATTTAGCATTCATTCCACTAAATTTCACTGGTTTAAAGCATTTTGAAGTGGTTCAATCTGAGGAGGTTTACCTAGCCTAGTTCCTTAGATGAAAAGAATCCTTCTGGGGGAGTGGGAGAAGCAGAAGCAGGGGGAAGCAAACAAACTTAAGCAGTTCTCCTTTAAAAGGATAACTTGTAAGGAAAGAGGATGGATGGAGCAATGGGGTCCATTAACAAGCCAAAGTAGTTCCCCTTCCCTTTATATCGTGAGCTAAGAACTGAACAAACTCCAGCTCATCAGACTGCCTATGTGGGCTGCTAATCACTCTTCCTCTAGGAGTGACCACTAGTCTATTCCCCTCCAGATGTGGCTCCCTGTCTGGAACCAACTACTGCTCAAATAAACCAATCTCTCTGGCTTAAGGGTTGAGATTACTGTCCAAACTATATTCATTGCAAAGTTGATTAGAAAGCACCACTTGCAAAACCAGAGAGAGATTTTAAAATCTTTGCAGCTCTTAAGATAACATCAGTGGCAGATCCTGTAAACTTGCAGGGAGGCTGGGATGGTATAAGAAAAGTCTGGACCATGCCTGGATTTATCTGTTTCTCCCAGAACTGGAGATCTAAACCCCACAAGCTCTTTGCTACATATTCTTCTCTAGCCTTGTTGGCAGTCTGATCCTACCAGTGGCTCATGCTGATCCTCAAAAACTTGCTGGATAGGGGCAGCTGGGTAGCTCAGTGGAGTGAGAGTCAGGCCTAGAGACAGGAGGTCCTAGGTTCAAACCCGGCCTCAGCCACTTCCCAGCTGTGTGACCCTGGGCAAGTCACTTGACCCCCATTGCCCACCCTTACCAATCTTCCACCTATGAGACAATACACCGAAGTACAAGGGTTTAAAAAAATTAAAAAAAACTTGCTGGATAAATAGATCATAAATAACAACGTGTTCCTCTGGATTTAGCCATCCCTAATAGAACGGAAGGAGAGGAGCAGAGGAGGTCCACTAAGTTTCAATAATCAGTCGATCAAGTCATTTGCAATGCATTTGTTATATTCCTAAAACTCATCTTGGTAGGGGTCTAGGGTGATAAATGAGAAGGACCAGGTGAGAAGAACCAGATAATAGCAACAATGGATATTTATAAATCTCTTAAAATAATTATCTTATTTAGATTCCATTCCACCCAAAATGCATTTGAGTATCTACTCTACTATAATCTAGGCACTATGCTAGGTACTGTTCTGGATGGATGGGGCTTCCTCAGAAAATTAGAAAAACATATTAATAATGCTATTAACAAAAATGTGCATTTATATCCCTCTTAGCATGCATTATTTATTTTTAATCCCATTCTATGCAAGAAGTGTTTATTAAACTATCTAGTAAGGGGCATTAAGGCAGTTCAATGGATAGAGCTAGGACTTGAGAGAGGAGGTCCAGGGTTAAAATATGGCCTCAGACACTTCCTAGCTGGGTGACCCTAGAACTAGGCAAGTAAATTAACCCGAATTGCCTAGTCCCATGGCACAAATGCTATAGGGGGCTGATCTCTTCCTCCTCTCCATGAGCACCTGAGGACATTTCTTTCATGACCTTCCCCCCTGCCCAATGGGAGTGCTTCCTCTCTCCCATGTCTGGGGTAAGGCAAGGGACTCACATGTGGCAATTTGGGCACTTGGTCTCTAAAAGATTCACCATCACTGGCCTAGGTTTTAACCCTATTTTGCCTTTGATTTGATATTTAGTATTGATTCTAAGACAAAATGTAAGGTTTTAAAAATACCTACTAAGTTCTAGGCATTGTAGCAGACTGGGGGATAGGGATATGAGGATAGGTAGGTGGGGTTGTGGTATTGCTATGTGAACTCCAAAGCTCTTTCTAACACTCAACATATTTGCCAGTCTTTCATAAGATATAGCCCCTATATGTAAGCTCCTTAAGAGACCTCTATCTTCTTTAACAAATGCCCACTAAAGACTATAATTCATTTTTTACTAGGCTGAACTCCAGACTTTTCCATCCAGAACCCTCTTCATCCAGGAGGAAGATCACTTCACTTCTGGAAGTACTCTCTACCCCTGCAGCTCCTCTGCATTGGATAACTCCAAGTCAGCCATCTCATTTCTCACCAGGCTGCACTCTGGATTTCACCATCACGACCCTGTGCTGGTTACCTTCTTTCTCTTCCTTCAGTGTCCTTTTATTGGTTATCTTTCTCCTTTAGAGTGTAATCTCCTTGAGGGTGGAGACTATTTTTAATTTTACCAGACAGTGTCTGGCACATAGCTATTAATGCTTGCTAAATGGCTGACTTGTTTGTTTCAGAAAGAGTTTTTTGTATTATGTTCTGATGTCTTCCCAAATACATAAAAAATACTGGGATGAGAAGATAGATGGAATTATTGCCTGAACTAGAAGTGTTAAACACTGGCTGCTCGCCACAGGTATCCCATAGCACTTCTGAATGTAGAAAACCAATTTATGATGTAATTGGGAAATATTTAACCAAATAAAATATAATAAAACATAGATAATGTTAATATGTGTCTTTGTTTAACCCTTACCTTCCATCTGAGAATCAGTACTGTATATTGATTCCAAAGCAAAAGAGCCATAAGGGATAAGCAATGGGGGTTAAGTGACTTATCCAGGATCACCAGCTAGGAAGTGTCTGAGGCCAGATTTGAAATCAAGACCTCCCATTTCTAGGCCAGCTTTTAATCCACTGAGCCCCACCTAGCTGCCCCCATATGTGATTTTCTAAGTCAATATATGGCCCAGAGGGATTCTTATGTGAGGTTTAGTGGCCCAGTCTCTAATTGAGTTGACATCACTCTCCTAAACTAATCTGGTTGCTAGTACATCAGAATTAGTCTCCTCAGGATAGAGATCATACAGATTTTGTCAGATCACAATTTTAAAATGGAGGAGACCATAGACATAAACTAGTTAAATTCTCTGATATTACTGAGTAGGAAATGAGTCCCCGAGACAAAAAGTGAATTACTCCAGTCATAGAGCTAGTTAATGACAGAGCCATGACTTAATTTTGGGGTATCTCTGCTGGGTCATGTCATTCAGTCCATTCTTTTTTAAAGAAGAGAATTCTTCTCAATGGTGGCCTTATGGGCCAGTCTGATGGATTTAGGTAGGGAACATGTTTGATTTCAATTGTACATGGTACACTATTGGCTGATGGAATGAAAGGTGACCAACCATGGCGCTGTGTTTTGTATCCTGGGCACCGATGGGCTCAGCGACTATAGCATTAGTCTGTTGGTTCTTTGGCACTGTGCTCATACACTCAGCATTTCTCTTTGTCTACTTTACATCAACGTCTGATCACGGCACATAGCATTGCTCCAAGGTGTTGTGTTTTTGTAAAGATTTCGTAAAAGTTTGATTTTTTTCAAGCCCCGTGCCACCCAAATGTTCTGCGCCTTCTAAGGCTTCTGGCAGTGAATGCCACTACTTCCCAGATTCTCATCTATCGCAGGGGTCTCTGGAACTTAACTCCCGTGATAGGTGAGTGATACTGTACTTCTGAGTTCCTTTCCACTTATCTTCTGACTGAGATGATTGAGAGTAGACAAGACAGAGCTAAACTATACGCTTAGAATTAAGCCTTATACCACCACAAGACTATATTCTTTCATGAAAGAGATGATGTTTTAGGACACAAGATAGTATTGCAGAAAGACTGAATGCTCTGGGGTCTGAGGAAGAACTGGGCTGAAATTTCAACTCTGCCCACTCATTAAATTGGAAGTCATTTGATTTCCCTTTCCACAAAATAAATGAGTTGGACTTTGTTAACCTGAAGTTCCTCCCAGTTAAAGATCTAACATACCACTGTTATGAATGTAGGGGGTACCTAATATGAGTTTATTGAATTGTAATTGGAGTCTTTGTTGCACAGTTCAGAAACTGAGCCCCTGCACAAAGAGCCATTATCCATTGTTCTGTAGGATTGATGGAAATTCATTCCAAGGTCTGGATGTAACTAGTGCAGCCAGGACTCTCCTGAACCAACAGAGAACAGCTCTAGAATCTTAGAGGCCAGAGGAGAGCTTGTCTCATGGGCACCCAAAGGAGGATAGAACTGAACATTTCTCTCTTCTATATTGAATGGCTTATAATAACTGGAATCAGGGCCCTCAAATGCCATTAATGGAGTCATCAAACTCCCCTGTGTGCTTTACTGAGGGGTGATTAATCAGGGAAAATGTTCCATCTGTATCCTTTATAACTCATTACTGTAGCACTTATGCTCTATGGATTTTTTATTAATAATTTTCCAGTTAATAATTATTTTTTCACTGCCCCCACTCATTTAAAAGAAAAAAACTAACAAGTGTTATAGTCAGGTGAATGTCCTGTTTTGCATCTTAAATCCATTAACTCTCTGTCAGGAGGTAAGTAGTATATTCTGGAGTCATAGTTGCTTATTGTGTTAATCACTGTTGTTTTAAGTTTTCCAAGATTGTTAGTCTTTACAATGTTTTTTAAATTATTAGTTAATTGAAATTTCCAAATAACTCCTTCCATCCCTCTCCTTCCTCCATTAGAGAAGGTATCATTTGACAAAAAGATATAGGTATATATGAAACTGAATCTTGCTTATTTCTATTCTTCAGTTCTTTTTCTGGAGGTGGACATATGCAAGTTACTCTTCGAACAATGTTTCTGTTGCTGTATATAATGTTCTTTTGGTTCTGCTTATTTCATTCTCCATAATTTCATGTGTCTTTCAATTTTTTAAAATTAACCTGCTCATCATTTCTTATGTATAGTGGTATTCCATCATAATTGTATGCCACAACTTGCTTAGCCATTCCCCAAATCATTAGCAACAAAAACGCATTGGGTGAATTTATCACCAATGAGAATGAAATTAAAGCAATTATTAGGAATTATTTTGCCCAATTATATACTGACAATTCAATAATTTAAGTAAAACAACTCCCAAACAATTCCCAAATTTCTTAAATTCCAATTTCATTTTCATTCCATAAGCGTTTAGTAAGTGCCTATTGTATTACTGTAGAAAGCAGTCAAAATACAAAAACAGAAATGAAAATTGGTCCTTGCCCTCAGGAAGACTACATTCTTCTGGCAGGTAGATACAAATATGTACACCAAAAGGAAAAAACTAAATATTTATAAAATACATTAGAAGTAATTTGGGCTAGACAAGAGAGCACTACCTACAATGATTAGAAAAGGCATCCAACTGGGTGTCAAACACTCTGCTACATATTCAGGATACAAGAACATATTATGAAACAATCCCTGCTTACAGTGAATTTATATTCTAATCAGAGAAACAAATAAAATACACATAAAATATATTCATAACAAATGTAAATGATATAGTTATATATACATATGCATGTATAACTGAGACTTATGAACCGGGGTGAATGGAAGGATAGCGTGTCCTTGACAATAATGGCTAATTCAGAACACAAGTGAGGTTAAGGGGAGGCAAAGCAGCTTGGAGGCCACCTTTCCCACTGTACCCCAACATGGGAGTATATACGTATATTATATATGTGTGTGTATATGTGCGAGTGTGTGTGTGTGTGTGTGTGTGTGTGTGTGTGTGTGTGTGTGTGTGTATGGGAGAGAGAGCTCCAAGGATGAAGGCTCAGCCCTCAAAGAGAGAAAAGCAATGGTGAAGATGATACCCAATGTCCAGAGGAGGGCAGCAGAGATGCTAGGTCTGTCCTAGAGCAGTGACAATATGGTACTTCATAGAAAAAGAGCCACGCAAATTTCAGCCCTCGACAAGGTTAGGCAGTGGACGCAGCACGAACAGTTCAATATCAGTGTCAAAAGTCCCACCATGAGTGTGCCATGATCACAAGTGTGACTGTCTGTATGTTCCTCGTGGCCTCACACTGTTCTCTGAACATATGCATTGAACATGCCGTCTCTAAATATATCCACTCATCACAATAATGGTGTGTATATTTAGGAGAGATACCCCAGATTTATGGGGGAAATGCTCTATTGATACTTTTCTTAGTAGACTATTAAATGCCTTTTCTTTTCACTAATTGCATCTTCTGACTGATCAGCAAATGTAAACACATCAGTGTGGGCTCATGAGCTATGGTTTTAAGTGCTTATAAGCTAATAGAGTATCTGGTGTAGCTTTACTGGGAGATGTAGATAAGGGATCACCTACTTGCTAGTGAAGAAAGAAAGTATCCTGCTGAAAAACTGCTAAGTGCTCATATTACTTTGTGAAATACTTAGTTTCAAAACTTTTACATGGAATCACAGAGAAATACATGTATTCTATAGTTTATCTCCAATAATAGTTGGCATTTTAATGATATCTATTGATACAAAGGATTATATGTTTTTAGAAATATGAATATGTAGAAATATCAAATTAGGTTAAAGAAATTTCTGTCTTCAGTTGGAATCTTCATATTTACATTAATGTATATATACATACATGTATGCACATAAACACAATACATAGTTCTGCTATGATTCAACACATGCATTTCTCTGAATGCACTATAGTATGCAAAGTATTTAAAAAACCTTAGGAGGGGGACAGCAAGGTGACTCATGTAGACCTTTCCTAGCTGTGTGACCTCTGGGCAAGTCACTTAAACCTCATTGCCTAGCTCTTGACCACTCTTCTGCCTTGGAACCAATACATGGTATTGATTCTAAGATGGAAGGTAAGGGTTCAAAAAAACCATAGGAGGTTTATGCAGAAAATGCAATAGAGGCACAATGCTGAAAAGCTTCATTATAAGACAGAAAGAAGAATGGGAACCTAACAAAAGAGGTGGCATAGTTTTACCTATATTTAATAACTAGAAAAGACATTAAAAATGGTTGCTTCAGTGAATTCTGACTGATGCTTAGCCTGCACCCAGGACTGCATGAGTCAGTAGGGCAGGCCACAATTCCAGGCTTTGGGTTGAGGCCCTGGTAAAAGGAGGTAGAACCTAGGGGTTGGGGAGGAGGTTGTAGGACAAAATATCCTCCACTCAACTTCCTTCTGCATCAGAAGATGTAAGATAAATATGACACTTGGTGTTGACAAAGACCTGTAGTTTGCTTGTGGAAGTGAGCAGCAGAAGGGCTGCAGTTTGTGACTTATCATAAAGTGGTAGTTTTCTGAATTTTCTCTGTCTCTTCCAGAAAATATTACTCAAAAGCAAAATTGAAAACTACATTATAATCAGAACATTGCCAAATATACCAGTCAAGTTGGAATAAACTCATTTGAGTCAAAAACTTTGAGAGATGAGTAATTACGATATCATTACACTCATTTTATAGAAGAAAAACTCAAAGAGGCTAGTCACTTGCACCAGGTCACAAAACTAGAAAGGATTCCAGTTAGAACTCAAACCAAGATCTTATGAATTCTATTTCAGTATTCTTTCAACTATAATTGGTTCTAGATACAATTTTATAGAAACTTAGGCTAACTGAACCAACTTAGATCAACAATCAACCATCACCAAAAACAAATGTAAATTTGTTTTTTACTCCCTTCCTTTATCCTCTGCAAACCTCTCAGTCAATCAATAGCATCTATACAATTCTCAGAATATGCAGAAATAATCTACAATCATCAAGAAAAGCATTTATGATCCATAAGATTGAGCTAGTATAAACAAGCAAATTACAAAATACAAAATGTTATTTTATGAACAGGAATTCTTTCTTCCTGAGAAATGCTTATTGGATCAACAGTGATTTGATGAATGGCAGGGGTGCTCTTTATTAATAAATCTGTTTTAAATTCTGCTTGTCATTTTTGATTAATGCTTTTACCTCAGCTAAAGTAGTCAACAGGAGGATGAATGAATAACTGTGTTTTTTGGGCTCCCAGGGCTTTAATGTAGCAAAGAAGTTGGGCAAAAAAGAAGAAAGGGCATTCATTTTCAAGCAGGACTTTTAAACTTGGAATCCAGGGTAAGCATGGATAGATTTCAAGGGATTCATCAACTTGAATAGAAAAAAAACTATCTTTATTTCAATAAAATTGATTTACTTTGTAATCCTTTTTATTTTATGCACTGAAAAATATTCTGAGAAAAGTTCCATAGGCTTCAGTGGACTGACTGCTAATGCAGTTTGTGACACAGAAAAAGCATTTGATCATCTGTTTTAGAGTTTTCATACATTCTCCTGAGATGAATGGAGCAAGGAGTAAAGAGGAATTTCTCGTGGCTTAAAGTAATTTTGTATTACTCTGTTCTGTTGAAATGCAAATTCAATTCAAAGAAATTCTGTTGGAGATTTTTTCTATCTATATGCCTTTTCCTCCACTTCTAAAAATTATGTTGCCATTTTTATATTAACTTTATTTTCTCTTATTTTGCTTATAACAAAGATTCTTCTCTTATTACAAAGAATAAAAAGACAAATAAAAGCCATTCAGGTAAACTGATGCATTAACCACATCTAACATTACAATGTTCAAAAGGATTAAGCTTTATTTAGCTTTGAGGTGCCTCAGAGCCTCATTTTAGAAGTGAAGAACATGAGATCTTTGCAGGTGAATTTAACTTGATATCCATACGTATCTGAATAGGTAGTAAATGTCAGAGGTGAGATTTGAATCCAGTTCCCCTGATTCTAGTGCTGGTGATTTTATCTACCCTACCAATTTTTATCCCCAACTTCTATACAGAAAAAGAGAAAAGTAACTTCTCTTGAGTCAAGCTTGATCATTAAGACAGCAAAGTATTTGTTTTTGATTTATGTGTTTTTTTCTTGTTCTTTCTATTTACATTGTTGCCACCATTGTGTATAACATTTTCCTGGTTCTTTTTACTTTATTTTTTTCCAGTTTGTTTATGTGTTCCCTCTGTAATCTTGATATTCATTACTTCTTATTAAGCAATAATATTTTATTAAATACATATACTATAGTTTGAAATTTTTACTTGTTAAATTGTTTTAGTAATGTCCCACTCTTTGTGACCTCATTTGGGGTTTTCTTAGCAAAAATGATGGAGTGGTTTGTCGTTTCCTTCTCTAGCTCATGAGAAAACTAAGCCAAACAGTTAAGTAACTTGCCCAGAATCACACTGTTCATAAGTGTTTGAGGCTGGATTTGAACTCAGGTCTCCCAGCCTACCTCTCTATCCACTGCCCCCAGTTTCTTTAGCCATTGTCTAATCTACCAATGGACATTTACTTTTTTTCCAGTTTTACACAACTACAAAAAGTGATGTTATAAATATTTTGATGTATATTAGACCATTCTTTTTAATCATTGAATTCATTGGAATAGGTATCTGGAAGAGGGCACTTTGGACCAAAGAGCATTGAATTCTTTGGTATTTTCTTGACATTGTTCAAAAATATTTTCTAGAACGATTAGGCCAATTCACAGCCTGGAGACTTCTTGAAAAGGAATGAAGTCTATTTTGATATTTGAAATAGCTTTGATTTGATCATAAAAATCTTTTCCAGGTGACTTGCCCAACTGTTCATGAAGCCCTGGGCGCAGGTTAAGCAGCAGTCAGACCTTTTTTTGCTTTAAAAGCTTCTCTAGGCAGTTTTGGGATTCAAATTGAGGACCTGTCTTCCTTGGGTTGCAAGATCACAAATATCAAAAACTTGCAAAGTATTCTCAGTAATCCTAACCTACTTTTGGCTCTATAGAAGCCAATGTTTTTACCACCAATATTCTCCTGGTAATGCTATATTGCTGCAAACCATGGAACATCACAGTCTCAGAAGAAGCACAACTTCAGTGATTTCAAGGGTAGTGGTATAATGTAAGTACATGAATAGAAACAATCTGTGGAATATGAACAATGATGACTCAGAGGCATGATAAAGACTAAATGATATTTATGACCAGAACATGAATAGATAAATGAAAGCAAAAAAAAAAAAGAAAGAGAGAGAGAGAGAAAGAGAGAGACAGAGAGAGACAGAGAGAGAGAGAGAGAGACAGAGAGAGAGAGAGAAAGAGAGAGAGAGAGAGAGAGAGAGAGAGAGAGAGGAAGGGAGGGAGGAAGGAAAGAAAGAAGGAAGGAAGGAAGGGAGAAAGCATTTACCAGACTTTCTTAAGTACTAAGTAGTAAGCTAAGTGCTAGTGACATAAATGCAGAAATAAGCCATCCCATTACCTCAAGGAACTTACCTTTTAATAAGGGAAGTTAATAGACATAGACTTATAACCAAGGAAGGGAGTCTTTGTCTGGGGAGTTATAGGGTGTGTATTTCATCCACCAGTCAATTGATGAACTTCACCTTTCAGAAGAGGTGGTAAGTGGGGAATGGGAGGAAAAGAAGGTGGTAAATGGCAAATAGGTGTTCTGAATACTAGTTTAATGCTCTTTCAACAACAGTAGGCTGTAGATAAGTTAAGCTCTAAAGCTCAGGCTCTCTCAATCAAGCTTTGAGTTTAATTTTGCTTTTCCCTTTCTTCTTCCACCTTCCACAAACCTCTCAGTCAACAGCATCTATAAAATTCCCAGAATATGCAAAGCACAATCAGCAATTATCAAGAAAGGCATTTAGCATCTATAAGATTAGGCTAGTATAAATAAGCAAACTTTCAAATAATATTTTGCAAACAGAAACAACGTCTTCTTAAGAAATGCTCATTGGATCAACAATGATTTGATGAATAGTTGTGGTGCTTTTTATAAATAAATCCATTTTAAATTCTGCTTGCCATTTTTGATTAATGCCTTTACCTCAGCTAACTGAGTCAACAGAAGGATGAATGAATAACTATGCTTGAATAACTATGCTTTTGGTTTGCAAGGGCTTGATCTAACAGGGAAATTGTACAAGAGACCACAAGGGCTTTGAAATAATAATGAAGTTGTGCAAGAGCTCTTAAGGGTATAATTTGCCCTGAGTTAAAGGGAAGAGGTGTGCCAAATGTATTAGAAGAATGTAAGTAGCATGTTTGCACATTGTTCAGCCCTTTGTATTACTTTGGGGGAATATCTCATCAAGATTAAGTTAAAAAAAACACATAATATGTATGGGTGCATATAGGTGGCTCAGTGAGAGCCAGGCCCAGAGATGGGAGGTTCTGGGTTCAAATTTGACCTCAGATACTTCCTAGCCTTGTGATATTGGGCAAGTCATTTAATCCCCATTGCCTAGCCCTTACTGATCTTCTGTCTTAGAACCAATATTGGTTCTAAGACAATAGGTAAGAGTTTTAGGGAAAAAAGTTGTATGTGAAAATTCCCTATACAATAAATGAATTTCATAGTTTCTCCAAATATCTTCCATTTTTCTGTTTTAGTGCTTAATATATATATATATATATATATATATATATATATATATATAACCTGATTTGATCCTCACAAAACATCTTGTGAGATGGTTAGGGCAGATATCATCATTCTTACTTTATTGATGGAAAAAAACTCAGAGTTTAAGTGACTTGCTCCATTTCACACAGCTAGAAAGGGTCACAGTTATACTCCCACTTCAGTCTTCTATATACCAGTTAAATGTTCTTTCAATTGCACTGGATCGCAGATACAATTCTACAGAAACTCAGGATGTCTTGACCAACTTTGACCTTAATTTTGTCTCTCTGTCTCTTTTTCCTCCCTCCAAAAACCACTCAGTCAGATGGTTAACAATATTTATAAAATTCCCACTGTAGGCAGAGCACAATCAGCAATCAAAAAGAAAAGAATGCACTATCTATCAGATTAGACTAGAATAAATAAGCAAACTGTAAAGTGTGATGAATATTTTGTAAACTAACACTCCTTTATTGAGAAATGCTTAGATGAATGGTTGGGGTATTTTAAAAATAAATTGTCAATGTGGATTTTTAGATGACTCAGTTTACCACTGCCCTTTTGAGTGTTTTGTATATAATGAAATGTTAAGTACTTTTGTTTGCTTTTGAGGCTTTTCTATTGGGTTAAAGTTTCTTCTCAGGAAACCCAGTTTGACCTGACCTTTCCCTAACACCATAGCTGCTGAATGTTAGGAGAGTTAGGTACCTGTTTGTGGTTACTCTCTGTAGGCTTCCCAAAAGCGAATAAGAGACTCTCAGATTCAGTTTCCCTTTGGAGTTGGCATCTAATATGGTATCTTCTCCCAGAGAAGTTTGTACTTAGCATAGTGCTGAATCCCAGAGCCTTTGGCTGTGTGTGGTCTTTAGCTCATGACTCTGTGTGGTGGCCAGAAGAATGAATCTCTCCCATTGTCTTGATTAAAGAGTGGGTTTTCTGGCTACTTGATGGTTCTGTTATTTTCTAAGTTATCAAAATAAATCTATTTTTAATTTTGCTTGCCATTTTTTGAGTAATGCCTTTACTCCAGATAACTGAGCCATGGGGAGAATGAGTAAATAATGATGTTTTTCACCTGCATAGGCTTTGACATAACCTTGAAGCTGTGTAAGAGACCTTTAGGGTATCATTTGCCTTGAGGTAAAGGATATTTTAATTTAGATGTGAGCTTCTTAAATTGGGATTCACGGGGCTCAGGGATAAATGCTGGATACCTAGTGGTGAGAGATACATAGATGTGGATATACCCAAGTGCCAAATGTGTTAGAGGAAAGTGTGTAGTCTGTCTATACTTTGCTAAGGACTTTATATTACTCTGGGGAATTGCCTTGTCAAGATCAACTTTTTAAAGTTACATATGAAAATTCCCTAAGAAATAAATGAATTTTATATTTTCTCTAAATATTTTCAATTTTCTATGTCTTAGTGCTAGAAAACATTTAAAAATATATTCCCTAAATTTGATTTGTAACTTATAATTTCAGAAAACATATGTTGAAAATTGATATTTCATGTAATTGGGAAGACAAAATATCTTTATTATCTTACATATTCTATATATTTGTATTATATGCACACACATATAAGCAAAAATATATGTATATGTATATATAAAACCTGGTTTGATCCTCACAAAAATCTTGACAGATGTTTAGTGCAAATATGACCCTTTCCACTTTTTTTATGGAAAAACTCAGAGAGCTCAGGTGACGTAGATAGAGATCAGAGTTCACCCTCACACCTAGGTCTTTTGAATCTCAATTCAATATTTTTTGAACCATGATGGACTGTAGATACATTTCTATAGACACTCAGAATATCTTGACACCAAATTTTGATCTTAAATTTGCTTTTCCTTCTTTTCTTCTACCCTTCGACACACCAGTTAGTCAGTCAAATGGTCAACATCTATAAAATTCTTATTTTATGCAGAGCACAATCAACAATTATAAAGAAAAGAACTTACCATCTATATGATTGGGATGTTGTAAATAAGTGAAGTCTAGAATGCAAATAATATTTTACAAACATGAAAACTTTCTCCTTGAGAAATGTTTACCAAATCAAGAGTGATTTGATAAATGTTATTGGCCCCCTTTATACAAAAATCCATTTCAAACTCTCCTTGCCATTTTTCATTAATGCCTTTACTTCATCTGAGTCAATAGCAGGATAAGTGAATAAGTACGTTTTTGGCCTCAAAGGGCTTTGACCTAACAAGCTAGAGGCAGAAAGCATGCTGTTGGCTTTGATTTAAAGGGTAATGTATTTTTCAAGCAAGGCTTCTTGGGAGCTAAAGGTTCTATGGATAAATTTCAATTTGAAAGGAAAAAAAATTATTTCAATAAAATTTCTTTGCTTTTTTTTCTTGTATTTTGAGCATTTAAAATGTTTTAGAAAGGGGTCTCAGCCTTTATCAGACTACCCCATTACCTTGAAAAAATTCTATGATACCAAAAAGGTTTTCATATGTTCTCTTGAAATGAATGGAGAAAGGAGGAGAATATCTTATCAAGATTAGTTTTAAAAAATTTAGATGTGAAGATTCCTTAAGAAATAGAAATATAAAAAATTCCTAAAATATAATGCAAAAATTTCCCTAAGAATTGTAAGGAATTTTATAGTTTTTCTCTCATTTTTATATTACTTGATGTGAACTAATTATTAGAGAAATACAATTTAAACCACTGAGGTACAACCTCACACCATCAGATTAGTTAACGGGACAGATAAGGGAAATGACTATTGCTGGAAGGGATGTGGAAAAAAAAGTACACAAATGCAGTGTTAGTGGAGTTGAGAACAAGTTGGACAATTCTGGAGAAAAATTTGGAATTATATCCAAATAGCTAATAAAACTATACATACCCTTGACCCAATAATACCACTAGTAAGTCTGTATTATAAAAAGATAAAAGGAAAAAGGACTTATATGCACAAAAATATTCGTAGTAGCTCTTTTTGTAGTGTCAAAGAATTAGAAGTTGTTGGAATGCTCATCAATTGGGGAATGGATAAACAAGTTGTAGTGTATGCTTATGATGGAATCCTATTATGGTATAAGAAAAAATGAAAGGGATAGTGCCAGAAAAACCTGGGAAGACTTATATGAAGTGATGCAAAGTGATGAGTTGAACAAGGAGAACATTATACATGGTAACAATAGTATTGTAAAAAGTAATCAATTGTGAAAGATGGAGCTGCTCTGTTCAGTAAAATGATCCGTGGCAACTCAGAAAAACCCAGAGTGAAAAACACTCTGCATCTCCAGAAAGAGAATTAATGAATATTGAGTACTGTGCGAATTTGTTTTCATATACTATATTAATTATTAGGTATTGGGGAGAATATATATTCCTGTTTCTGGAATCTGGGTCAGAGATATCGTCTAGCCTTATACTTTTTGCATTTTCATTTTCTTTGGGAATCCCAAAGAATGTCTTCCTTTTAAAAAAATTTAGTTAATAGAAGAAGGGGAGAAGAGTTCTTTTCCAGCCTATTTGTCCTGTCTAGCTCTGAGGATGGGGAAGGGTGAATAGGTTGGTGAACGATCTCTTAACTAACTATCACTAATTAAAGATATCTTGGAATTTTCAAGGGAGAGTATGAATAATGAACTCCTAAAATCTTATTAAGTGCCCTGACACAGATAGCAAGAGAGCCATGGAGATCTTTATCACTTTATTGGTTATAATGCTAGCCTAACCAATAAACTTGATATAATCAATAAACATATTCTTACTCTCAAATCACTTTCTCAAGATAATTTTAATCACAACAGCACAGATAGAAATTTATTTTAAACTTAATTTTTCTTGCTTTTTTTCATTGCAACATAGCTAATATGGAAATATGTTTTACATGGTTTCATATGGATAATGAATATCATATTGCTTGCCTTCTCAATGCGTGAAGAAAGGACTGTAGTGAGGGAAAGAACTTAAGATGAAAAATAAATGTTAAAAATAAGTAAAAAATAATTTTAAAATATGGGTATTAACCAGTTTGATTCCTATAATAATCTTTGTGAGATTGCTACGGTTAAGTGACTTGCTCTAGGTTACATAGTTAGAAAGGGTCAGTTAGAACTCTAACCTAGGTCGTCTAAATTCCAATTCAATATTCTTTCAACCACAATGTGTGGTAGATACAATTCACTAGAAACTGGCTTTCTTGACCCAACTTTGACTTTATTATTACTTTTTCTCCCATTCCCCATCTTCCACGAATCACTCAGTAGTCAGTCAGATGATCAAAAACCTCTACAAAATTCCCATAATATTCAGAGCATAATCAGTGATAAAAAAATTACCACTTATAAGATTGGGACTGTAGAATACAAATAATGCTATCTTATTAATAGGAACAATATGTTCTTGAGAAATGTTACTGGTCCTTTTATACAAAAATCCATTTTAAATTCTGCTTGCCATTTTTTGTTAATCTTCCTTTACCTGAGTCAACATCAGGATGAATGAATGAGTATGTTTTTGGCCTCAAAGGTCTTTGACATAACAAGCTAGAAGCAGAAGGCATGCTGTTGGCCTTCAGTTAAAAGGGTATGCTATTTTTCAAGCAAGGCTTTTAAACTTGGGCCAAAGGTTCTATGGATAAATTTCAGCGGGTCTGTTAACTTGAATAGGAAAAATATTTCAACCAAATTGCTTTACTTTGTCTTCCTAAGTACTTTATTTTATGCATTCATTCCATTTTTTTTGAGGAAGAGTCCATAGGCTTCATCAGATTCTATGTGTCTAGGTATCAAGTTCCTTGACACAAAGTTAACAGCATCTTTTTTAGAGTTTTAATGTGTTCCCCTGGTATGAATGGAATAAGGGGAATAGGAATTTCTCTTGGCTTTTTGTAATTTATTATTATTCTGTTCTCTTGGAAAGGAAATTCAATTCATTAAGACTGGCTAATGGGACATTTTTCTCTATTCAAATGAGTCTTTTATCTCCCCCTTTGCCATTTTCATTGTATTTTTTTTTGTTTTTACATCATCTTTATTTTCCATATTGTGTGTGTGTGTGTGTGTATGTGTGTGTACAAACACTCATCCCTTACTGCAAAGAATGAAAAAAGGACAGAAAATCAGTTTAAACTAACATGTTAACTATGTCTGACATTTTCACAGTGCTCTAAAAGATCAAAGATTTAAAGGTGGAAGAAGCCTCAGAGACCACTTAATCCAATCCTCTTCTTTTAGAGAAGAACTTGAGGTAGATAGAGGTGATGTGACTTGCTTAGGATCACATAGGGAGGCATTTCAGAGGTGAAATTCGAACCCTAGTCACGCTGATTCTAGTGCTAGTGAATTTTTTCAACTTATCAATCTTCTTACCCAATTTCTGCATAGAATGGTGGGTGGTAAATATTCATTTCTATTCTTTACTATCGTTTGTGATCATTTGTTAAAAAATGTTTATTTTCAGTTTCTAATTCTCTCCTTCCCCCATCCACTTAGGAGACTAGAAATACAATACTTATTATCCATATGAAGTCATGCAAAACATGTTTCCACATTAGTCATGTTGTAGAATGAGGGGGAAGGCAAGAAAAATAAAGTAAAAGAAAATATGCTTCAATTTACATTGAGTTCCTCAGTTCTTTCTCTAGGGGTGGATAGAAATTTTTCATCATGAAACCTTTGGAGTTATCAGATATCATTATATTAATCAGAGTAACTGTCTTTTTTATTATTGTTATAATTCTGCTGTTACTACATATATAGTGTTCGCCTAGTTCTGCTCACTTTACTTTGTATCAATTCATATAAGGTTTTTCCAGAAACCATCTTCTTCATCTTACTCAAGCGATACCTCGGGTTCTTTTCATGTACAATTCTCTAGGTATTAGTAAATTGGAACATTTTTCATATGACTGTTGCTAGTTTTGATTTCTTCTGAAAACTTCCTGTTCATATCTTTTGACCATTTATTACTTGGAAAATGGCTCTTATTTTTATAAACTTGGTTCAGTTTTCTGTGTATTTGGGAACGAGACCTTTACCAGAGAAACTTGCTGTAAATTTTTTTCACCAGTTTCTTGCTTACCTTTTATTTTTGACTACATTGGTCTTGTTAGTACAAAACTTTTTAAATTTAATGTTATCAAAATTATCCATTTTACCTGCTGTGATGCTCTTTAGCTTTTCTTCGATTATGAATTTTTTACTTAATCATTGATCTGGTAGGTAACTTTTTCTGTGCTCCCCTAATTTGCTTATGATATCATCCATGATCTATTCTACTATGGATATGTTACTCTATATTAAATTTTTGCCAGGATACTTTCTAGTTCTTCCGACATTTTATAAAATACTGAGAGTTGCTGTACCAATAACTTGAATTTTTGGTTTTATAAAAAACTAGGTTATTGTGTTCAGTTACTTCTGCCTATTATGTGCCTAATCTATTCCATATATCAGCCATCCTATTTCTTATCCAGTGCTAGATTGTTTATGATCACTGCTTTGTAGTATAGTTTCAGATCTGGTATTGCTAGCCTACTTTTCTTTACTTTTCCCCATTGATTCCCTTGATGTTCTTGGTCTTATGTTCTTCCAGACTAATTTTTTAAAAATATTTTTTCTAGTTTTTTCAAATAACTCTTTGGTAGTTGTACTGATATGTCACTTAATAAGTAAATTAGTTGAGATAATATTGACATTTTTATTATATTAGTTCAGCCTAATCACGAACAATTAATATTTCTCCCATTGTATAGAACTGTCCCTATTTTTATGAAAAGGATTTTGTTATTGTGTTCACATAGCTCCTGGGTGTGTCTTAACATACCCAACTGGGACCACATTTAGCTAGATTTGTCCTTAGGCAGCAGACACAATCTGTTTCTTTCAACTCTTTCCAAAACCAAACTCTTTCCAGTTTGGTCTTAGCCAATTGAACTTTTGTTCCAATGCCACAACCCCTCAGAAATACAGGATTACCTCCATAGTATGATGAGTATTAAAGTAAGATTTTTTGCAGAATATTTATGATCTTTAAGCCATTATTATCCCAGCAGAAACTATGTTTTGATTATGTGTCTGTTCAGGCTAAGATCCACTGCTAGTCTCATACAGATATATGTGGGCTCTCCAGATATCTATCATATCTAACTTATCTAAAATTTTATTCATCCCTTTAACTTCTTTCTTATTTGTTTTTAGTTAGTGTGTTGAGGTATGTTGTCTCAGGTTTCAGGATTTTTTTATATTTGTTTTTTCCTAGGTCCTATTTATTTATTCTATTTTTATGGTCTAGGATCTAATGTAATCCTGAGTATCCAGTCTGTGACTCCTCCTCACCTGTTTTCATAATCTGGAATAGAGCATGTGTCTAGTCCAAATTCTTCAGATCTCCAAAGTTCTTCATTCGTTAGCAGATAGGCATAAGCTTCTGCTCTCAGGGCCCAGCACCTGTAGACTCTATAGTCCATTCCTTCCATCTCCAGCTGTGGGCCAGCAGGGGAGTCTCTGGAGCCAAGACCTCAGTCCACACAGCTGCAATTTCCAGTGGTATCCTCTGGGATGCAAGCTCTGAGGTTCAACAAACAAAATGAGGTTGTCAGTTGGTGATTCTACTGTTTTCTCTGGTTCTGCCCCCAGGGCAGGAGAGTGAGGCCAGGAGAAACCTGCCTCCTTAGTTTTCCCTGGCTTCACATTCTTCTCTTTTCTGTCTTGGAGGCTTTAGCATTGATTCTGTGGAATTATTTTTGGTTGTTTGGGAGGTGGGGGAGCTTAATACCTTTCTCTGCTATCTGCCCACAATGCATCTTGACTAATACTAATTTTTAAGGAGTTATTTTCTTTTAACAAACTGTTTAATTTTCTTTTTGTAAATTCAAGCATCTCTCTCCTTTCTAGTGCTAATATTTCCTCTACCATTCTTGTTTGACTTTTAAAATCCATTTTTCCCTATAAAAAATCTTTCTTTGGCTTTTCTAGAAAATTTTGATGAGATTATATTCAAATTGCATTTTTCTTTGAGGCTTTTATTATAGATATTTTTATGTCATTGTCTTCTCCTAAGTTTGTTCCTTGAGCTTTCAGGTCACCATAGAAGCTTTTTATGATAAGGTTCTGTTTTTTGTTCTTTGATAATTTTTTAATCCTATTTCTTGACTTTGGTCTTTATGTTAGAGTTGGACTTTGTTCACCTTTGGGAAGGAGAGCTAGCCTGATTTGTGGCTACATCTAGGGTGCTGTATGTTTTTGGTGGTTCCAAAGCGATATGATTGATGAAATGTTCTGATCACTATCCTCCTGGTCTGTACTCTGGTTGTTGTCCAGGTAATGCTGGACAACCACAGATCATAACTGCTCTTCAACCTGGCACTGTGTATTTGGGCAATGGAGCTGCTAAATGGCAACTAATCTTATGCCCAATGTTAGGACAGGAGTCCTCTGTAATAGTTTAGTCCCCTTATCATCCTTACAGGCTGGTTGTTCTTAAAGCCACCACTGTTGCTACTGCCATGAACACTGCTACTTTTGTCTCAAGTCAGCTGGTTGTTCTTCCTTCACACATTCCTGGCCAGTCCCAAGTGTCTGAAGATTTATCTCTCTGTCTTCCTATACTGCCCTGGGGATGGAAATATAAGATACTATGATTTTTTTAATTGTGATTGTTTTTCACTCACTCAAAATTCAATCTGCAGTATTTTTTTAAAAAGTTGCTTAGGAGATCTAGTTGGGGTAGAATAGCCATGTTTTCTATAACATTTTCCTGGTTCTCCTTCATTTAAAAAAATCAGTTCACATAAATATATAAAATTAAGAGTTAATAAGGTGAGAATGCCCCTAAGAATGGATACTGAGGTGACTGGAAGGATGATGGTGCCCATCATTTGGAAGAGAGGTCAGTTTAGGGGATGAAAATGAACTTGGAGCTCATAGAGCTGGGATCTATTTTTCCTCCAACATGATTCACTCAACAGAGCTTCTGAAAGCTCAGTACATTTGTTGCTATTCATATACATATTTACATCTACATATGATATTTATATGTGAACATGTAAAGTCATTCCTGGATTATTTATCAGATCAATAGTGATTTTAAAATTATATGCATCCCCTTTATAAATAAATCCATTTAAGTTCTAAATATCCTAAATTATTTTGGGTCACATTCTTAAATTTGTTATATATAATATATGTACATATAAAATATAATATGCATATGCACATATAGAATACATATTCTATATCTAATATAAAATTATTGAATATATTATTAATAAGTAAAATATAAATGGTAAATATATTACATTATTCTATATAGAAAATAAAGGAAGAGTTATGAAAAGATAAGTTAAGGTAATGATATTATTATCCTTATTTAGTTGTTGTTTTTTACTTGCATTTACTTGCTTGCAAATCCAAATAGGATTTGAAAAGAGAAATGACATTTAGTGTCTTCACAGCTACTGTGTTCTATTTTATATTTTGGTAAAGTCCAGTGAAATGAGTTTAAGGGGGTTCAGGAACTTCATCAATTAATTAAATCAGGTGTCTATATATACTTTCTAACCTTGAATTAAAAAGAAGCTTGGTACAGTAATATAGATAGACCTCTATTAAGAGGAAGTAGAAGGTAAAAGGCTTTAAATATCTAGGTGACTGATTTGTGTTTCAAAAGTATTTGGCAGGGCAGCTGGGTGGTTTAGTGAATTGAGAGCCAGGCCTAGAGATAGGAAGTCCTGGATTCAAATGTCGCCTCAGAAACTTCTTATTTGTATGACCCTGGGCAAGTCACTTAGTCTCAATTGCAGAGACCTTACAGCTCTTCTGTCTTGGAACCAATACTTAGTATTGATTCCAAGATGTAAGGTAAGGGTTTAAAAAAAAGTATTTGGCCATCATAGGCCTAACTTATGGGAGTTGATAGAATTATTCCTTATTCAGAGAAAATGCATCAGATTTTGGTTGATTTTGGTTTGATTTTCATCATTTAAAGATGTTGTAACCTTGGGTAACTAGTTGAGACCTACCTTTTCATAATTGATACTCATATGGTACTAGGATAATGGGGAATTAGAATACTTTTCTGGAAGGATAGAAAATCTTTTAATTTATACCATTTATAGACATTCTAGAGAGACCTCCATTTGATTAGGCAAGCTCAGTTTGATTTGAGGTTTCAATTTCCTTGAGTAAACATTTTTCTCCCAAGATGAATATGTGATAAAGGAGTGGGATGAAGCTGAGACCATGACAAAACAGTAGTCGTGACTATTTATGAGAGCAAAGTCCAGTCAGTGGGCCCTATTTTTCTGCTTCCCTAGAGCCCCAAAATAATTCTATTTAGAGTATGTATTTGATATTCAAATGGTAATATATATGTATACATATATACATATATATTGCTTTATGTTTAAAACTAATTTCACATACATTAATAGTAATTTTTCCCCAAGCTTAAAATTCTGCAGTTTGGCAATAAAGAGGGGGAAATTGTCTATGTGAAGACATTTTCCCAGTAACTTTGTGGTATTTATGAAGCAAATTAGAGGAGAAATTTTTTGAATTCTGGTAGTTTCATATAATAATCCAGAGAGTACACATCAGACTGACTTTGAACCTGGAAAAAGAAAATTTATAAGGTGATGAGCCACTAGCTCATCCACACTTTAGGATATAGATTTGGCATATTTAGTGAACTAAGAGACACTATTTCTGTCCTTGAAAAAAGCTGAAGCTAAAGCTTTGGGGCATTAAGTTAAAACAAAGATGGTAGAACCCATTATTTTTATGAGAAGTCCTGCTGAAGTCCAGTAGCAGCAGCAGAGTTAGAGACCAGCACAGATGCAATCTAGTCTTTAGCAAGAAACAAAAGAAACATCATACTCATCCTAGAGTAATGGCAATGTGGCACATCATGGGTAGAAAGAACAAATACCAGCAGGCCCAACACAAATCTCCAATAATATCGACAGATATTAGTAGTCTCAGGGAACTCAAGGTATGAATTACCCCTCTATCAAGTGTGGACAAACAAATCTCCAGCACATGCTTCTCTATTCCTGTGTCTTGGCTATATGTGTGTAACTAACTTCTCCAATTTATGAATGTATGGATTTGTGACAAAGTGCCCATAGTTTGTAGGGAAAATGTTCTATTCCTACTTTTCTTACTAAACTATTATTCTTTGGTTGGCAAATAAAGGTGAGCACAGTAATAAGGCTAATGAATAATGTTTTTCAGTATGTGAGGAGCCACAAATTGCTTTAAATTTTCTGGAAAATCTGGGAGAAATACATAAAAGGGAAAGTTACAGAGCAGTGGGTGCCCTGCCAAATAGGTTATAGGGAAGTAAATAATATGCCTACCCATTGCTAAGAATTTTGTATTATTTTGGGGAAAGCCTTGTCAAGATTAAATTTTTAAAGTATATATGAAAATTCCCTAAGAAAGGCATGCATTTTATAGTTTCCCCAAATATCTTTCATTTCAATAAGATTTATTTTGCTGTAAAGCACTTTTTATATACCACCTCATTTGATCTTCACAAAAATCTTGTGAATTGGGTAATTTAATCAGTGTTTTTTTTTGGAAAAAAAGAAACTCAAGCGGTTGGGTATCTTGCTTCAGTTCACACAGTTAGAAAAGTTCTGTTAGAACTCCGGCTTAGGTCTTCTGAATACCAGTTCAATGTTCTTTCAAGTACTTGGACTATAACTATAATTCTATAGAAATGCCACCTTTCCTCTTTAGACTTAGACCTTATTATCACTTTCCCCTCTCTTTTCCTACCCTCAACAAATCTCAGTCATTTAGTTGGTTAACAATAATTATAAAATTCCCCAGTAAGAAGAGCACAATAAGGGAACATTTACCATCTATAAAATTGAGAGAATGTAAACAAGCAAATTCTAAGAATACATATAATTTTATCTTACAAATGCAAACAATCTCTTTTTGAGTAATTTATCAAATCAACAGTGATTTGATAAATGGTATAGATCTCCTTTATATCCAAATCTATTTTAGATTCTGTTTGCCATTTTTTTTGCTAATGCTCTTACTTCATTTGAGTCAACAGCAGAGTGAATAAGTATCATTTTGTCCTCAAACAAGCTACAGGCAGAAGGAGTGTTGTTGACCTTCAGCTACAGGGTCTAATGTTATTTTTTTCTTAACTTGGGAGCTAAGGGTTCTATGGATAAATTTCAGGAAGTTCATCAACTTGGATGGAAAAATAAATTCAATAAAATTGCTTTGTATTCCTAATCTCTCCCTCTCTCTCCCCCTATCTCCCTCCCTCCTACCCTTCCTCACTCCATTCTTCCCCCCAAAAGTAAATTGATCTCTGCACTTACAGAGTTTACATTCCATAAAAGGAGGTAACAGATATAGGAGTTGAGGAAGAGAATTTTTGTCTGGGTAGTCAAGAAGTTTTCATCCACAGATAAGTTGATTGTTATGACCTTTTAGAAGAAATATTCATATTGATAATCATATCTAACATTTATATTGAGCTTCCACTGTGCTGTCTTGCAATTATCTCATTTTGTCCTCAAAACAAAGGTAAGTTGCCATTATTATTCCAATTTTTAACTAAAGAAACTAAGGCAAACAGGTAAAGTGATTTATCCAGGGTCACACACCTAATGAATATATGAGGCTGGATTTGAACTTAGGTCTTTCTGATTTTAGGCTTCATGCTGACCCAGGCTAGGTCTTTTTAAAGAAAGAATCAGTGAAAGCATAGGAAACAGACTGTATGATGGCCCTAGTGGCCCAAGTGGCTTACTTTGGAAGATTCAATAGATATCATAAGTGAATTGGACTCTTAATTACCAATAAAAACAGTTCAAGCCCAGCAGGAGAATTCCCAATGTGAAGGCATTAACTTTTTGAAGACTGGAGGCATAATAGGAGATGAATTGATCTGATGATGTAGAGAGGATTAGAGGTTACCAGAGGGGTATATGCCTTTGTGGAAAAGTGCCCTAGATTTGTGGTGAATCATACTATTGCTACTTGTCTTACTAAGCTGTTTTGTAAATGTCTTTTATTTAATTATTCCTCTGGATGACAAATAAATGTCAGCATATTGTTGAAGACTCACGAGTAATGATTTTGAGTTGACATGAACCCACAAAGTACTTTAATCCTTATATAGCTTTTTAACACATGGGGGGGAATGGCACATAGGTGTGGGTACACCCATGTGCTTGCTGTGTGTTTTTCAGGAAAGCAAGCAGTCTGTTGCCACATTGTTAAGCATTTTGCATTGCTTTGGAGACTACCTTGCCAAGATAATTCTTAAAAAAAGTTTTATATGAAAATTCACTAAGAAACACATAAATTTTATAACTTCTTTCAGAAATATCTTCCATTTTCATAAGATTTATTTTTGCAAACAATTTTTTACAAATTACCTCATTTTAGCTTTACAAACATCTTGTGATATGGGTGATAAAAAGGTGATGATTTCCACTTTATAGATAGAAAATGAAGAGAGATTAAATGGCTTGCCCCAGGTCACATAGCTAGAAAGGATTAGAGTGCAGACTCAGACCTATGTTTTCTAAGTGCCAGCTTAATGTTCTCTCAGTTACTCTGGTCTGTAAGTACCATTCTACAGAAATTTATCTAGCCTGACAAAAGTGGCATCTTTTTTTT